>NC_080165.1:131564370-131738248 GCF_950295315.1 Erinaceus europaeus
ATTCCTGGGATGAATCCCACTTGGTCATGATGAACAATCTTTTTGATGTGTTGCTGTATCCGGTTGGCCAAGATCTTGTTTAATATTTTGGCATCTATGTTTATCAGAGATATTGGTCTGTAGTTTTCCTTTTTTGTTCTGTCCCTATCAGTTTTTGGTATCAGGGTGATGTTGGCTTCATAAAAGGTGGAAGGGAGTATTCCTGTTTCTTCAATCTTATGGAATAGCTTAAGAAGTATGGGTATTAACTGTTTCCTGAAAGTTTTGTAGAATTCGTTTGTGAAGCCGTCTGGTCCAGGACTTTTGTTGTTAGGGAGATTCTTAATAACGGTTTCAATTTCTTTGTCTGTGATTGGTGCATATAGATTTTGTAGTTCTTCTTGGTTCAGTTTTGGAAGTGCATAGGTTTCTAGGAATTGTTCCATTTATTCCAGATTCTCTAGCTTGGTGGCATATAGTTCTTTATAGAAGTTTCGCAGGATTCTCTGGATTTCTGTGGTGTCAGTTGTGATATCTCCTGCATCGTTTACAATTCTATTAATTTGAGTCTTCTCTCTTTTTTGTTTGGTGAGTCTGGCTAGGGGTTTGTCAATTTTGTTTAATCTTTCAAAGAACCAACCTTTGGCTTCATTGATCTTTTGTATGGTTCTTTTATTTTCGATGTTGTTTATTTCTGCTCAAACTTTAGTGATTTCTGTCCTTCTGGTTGCTTTAGGGTTCCTTTGTTCCTCTTCCTCTAAGTGCTTGAGGTGTGCAGTAAGGTCGTTCATTTGACTTCTTCTTGGTGTTTAATATGTGATTGTATGGCTATAAGTTTCCCTCTCAGTACTGCTGTAGCTGTGTCCCAAATATTTTGATAGGTTGTGTCTTCATTTTCATTAGTTTCCAGGAACATTTGAATTTCCTGCTTGAGTGAGTCTCTGACACAATGGTTCTTAAGGAGCATGTTGTTTATTTTCCAAATTCTGTGTCTTTTAATAATTTTCCATTTGTTGTTAAATGTTAGTTTTACTCCACTGTGGTCTGAGTATAAACTTGGGATGATTTCAATGCTCTTGAATTTATTGATGCTGTCTTTTTGGCCTAACATGTGGTCTATCCTTGAGTATGTGTTATGTGGATTTGAAAAGAAGGTGTATTCCAGTTTTTTGGGGTGGAGGTGTCTGAAAATGTCCAAGAGGTCTAGTCTGTCGATCTCTTCATTCAATTCTCTTGTATCTGTATTGGTTCTCTGCTTTGTTGATCTGCCTAAGTGTGAGAGTGGGGTATTGAAGTCTCCCACTATTATTGTATTACTATTGATGAATTTTTGAAATTCTTTCAGTAGATGCTTAATGTATTTAGATGGTCCCTCGTTGGGTGCATAGATGATAATAATTGTTAAGTCTTCTTGGCTGATGGATCCTCTAATCATTATGTAATGTCCTTGCCTATCTTTTATTACTTTATTTAATTTAAAATCTATCGTGTCTGAGTTGAGAATGGCTGTTCCTGCCCTTTTTTGTGATCTGTTAGCCTGTATGATAGTTTTCTTTCCTTTCACTTAAGTCTGTGTTTATCTTGTTGTGACAGATGGGATTCTTGCAAGCAGCATATGGTTGGGTTATGTTTTTTGATCCATCCCCCCACCCTGTGCCTTTTGATGGGTGAGTTTAAGCCACTGACATTTATTGATATTATGGATTTAATGTATTGTAGTGCCATTGTTCAATAAAATTTTATTTGCTCTGATATATTGCAAGTATTATAGTGATGTTCTTGTTTATAAGAGGTCTTTTAGTACCTCTTTCAGGGCCAGCTTGGTGATGGTTGCCTCCTTTAACTGTTGTTTATCTAAGAAGGTTTTGATCCCTCCATCTAGAGTTTGAATGAAACTCTAGTAGGATATATTATCCTTGGTGGAAACCCTTTTTCATTCAGGGCTTGATAGATATCTTGCCACTCCCTTCTGGCTTTTAGAGTTTAGTGGAGAAGTCTGCAGATAATCTTATGGGTTTTCCCTTGTATGTGACTTTTTGTTTCTCTCTTGCAGCCTTTAGGATCCTTTCTTTATCCTTACTTCTTCTCATTGTGACTATGATGTGTCTTGGTGTCTTCAGGTCTGGGTTGATTCTGTTTGGTACTCTCTGGGCCTCTTGAATCTTTATATCCTTTCTGTTGTTCAGGTCTGGGAAGTTTTCTTCTATTATTTCCTCTAGAATGTTTGCTTCCCCTTCCTCTCTTTCTTCCTCTGGCAGGCCAATTATATGAATATTACTTCTTTTGAGATCATCCCATATGTCTCTGTTGTTGTTTTCAGTGTCTCTCAATCTCTTTTTAAGCTCTTTCATCTCTTTGTTTTCTCTACCTCATCCTCTGTCTGACTAATTCTTTTTTCTGCTTCTGTTAGTCTGCTTTCCCTTGCCTCAGCTTCTTTCTTCATTACAGCTATTTCAGCTTTCAGTTCTCTAATTGCCTCCAGATAATCAGTATTTTCCTTGGGGGTCTCAACTGTTGTTTCCCTAATACTGCCATTCCTTTCCTCCAATGTTGTTTTCATTTCTGTGATTAATAAGTTTATTATTGCTTGCATACTTTTCTTATCTATGGTTACTTCTGGCTGATTTGTAGTTTCTTCTGGGCTCTTGTCTTCATTCATTGGAGTAGCAGTTTTATTTGTTTTTGATCTACCCATTTTTTTTATTTTTCTTTTTTTTATGCTCTGTTGTTCCTCAGTTGTGTCTTGAGTACAAGTAACACTGTACTAAATACCTTTATGACAATTGCACTCACCAACCTCCGGAATTACAGTAGCAACTGAAGTAAGTATTGAAGTAGTTTAATAGTTACCGGTTTGCCAAACAATTTCTCCAGTCCGTGAAAAAATAGTAACCAAATCCTAGTGAAGAAAGAGAAAAGAAAGGGAGGATAGCAAGAATAGACAGTTATGCAAATCTACTATCCACTGTATATTCTAGGGTAACAGGAGGGGAAAGGGAAGAAGAGCAGAGAGATACACACATAGAGAGTCCACTCTGAGTCAGATTTCTTCCCCAAAATAATTCACAAATTCAGAAAGGCAAAGAAGAAGGAAGAAGTGTATGACAAGATTTAAAAAAAAAAGAGAGAGAGAGAGACAAGATAGAGAAAAGGGAGAAGATAAGAAAAAGAGTTGTAATTAAAGAGCAGTGCAAGGACCTTCCCAAATGTGTATCAGTGAATTCAAAAAAGCACCCTGTTTGGTGGTGTGGGGTATCCTGCTAGGAGCTGGTCCCCAGGGACTGATTATGGGGGGGGGGAGATATGCTTGAAAATTAAAAGGAAAAAAAAAGAATTTTTTTGTTTTTTGTAAATTTTTTTTAAATATTTATTTTATTTATTTATTCCCTTTTGTTGCCCTTGTTGTTTTATTGTTGTAGTTATTATTGTTGTTGTCATTGTTGGATAGGACAGAGAGAAATGGAGAGAGGAGGGAAGACAGAGAGGAGGAGAGAAAGATAGACACCTTCAGACCCACTTCACCGCCTATGAAGCGACTCTTCTGCAGGTGGGGAGCCGGGGTTCGAACCGACATCCTTATGCCGGTCCTTGTGCTTTGCGGCACCTGCACTTAACCTGCTGCACTACAGCCCAACTCCCTGAAAAAAGAATTTTTTTCCCCTACTCTTATTCTTAACCCAAATTAAGTTATAGTAACCTCCTTGGTGTCACCACTAGGACCCCTTATTGGCTGGCCTGCTAAAGGCAGAAAATCCTACTGTTTCCAGGAGATGTGTTCGGAGCTCAGTGGCTAGCAGCTTCTCCGTCCACCATCTTCCGGGAAACCCCCCCCCTCCAGACTTTTTAAAGGATTTCTCAAAAATGAAAACTAGCTTCAAGTCCTTTGATCCAATGAGAGCTATACTTAAGAAGTCTTTGGATCCGCCCTCAGGGTCGCGGTGGTCCCTGGAGACTCCCAAGAGAAAGCCCCCGAGCTATAGTGCTCCCTCCAGGTCCTCTGCCGACCGCCCAGCAGCACTCTGCAACCAGTGGAGGAGCCGCCTTCCTGGGGAGGAGGACAATGCCCGGCGCACTCGCCTTGCCCGGCGCCGCCTGGCAAGTCTGGAGCAGCCCGCCAGCTAGTCCGTGCCACCTTTACTCTAATTCTTAACCCAAATTAAATTATAGTCACCTCCTTGGTGTCACCACTAGGACCCCTTATTGACTGGCCTGCTAAAGGCAGAAAATCCCACTGTTTCCAGAAGATGTGATCAGAGCTCATGCTGCTAGCAGCTTCTCAATCCGCCATCTTCCTGGAACTCCACGAGTTCAGAATTTTAGATTTTATTCAGGAAAATTGAGAACATCCACATGTCCCATGAGAGAGAGAAGGTGCGAGTGCCCTTGACTTTCAAGTTGGAAGGCCCACCTCAGCTGAGAGCCCGACCACTCCCATAACACAAGTTTTTATAACCTTCCAAGTCCTATCTTCACTTTCTTTAAAACCACACCTATACACCTATGCCTGTTACCACTTCCATTTTCCCTTGCTAAACCTATTTCCTTCTCTCACCCCTTCTTCTTCTAGCGTTTACCCTTCTTCCGTAGCCAGTCAACAGCGTCAGGTTGAGTCTTATGTAAAGTTTCGAGACCTCCTTTGAATCTGGAGAGGTGGCAATCGTTGACTATGTGGGTCATAGTCTGTCTGGAGCCGCAGGGGCAGTTCGGGTCGTCTCTGGCTCCCCAGCGATGGAACATAGCGGCGCACCGGCCATGGCCTGTTCGATAGCGATTGAGGAGGGCCCGATCATAACGTGCTAGGTCAAAGACGGGTTGACGCTTGCAGGGGTCTGTGATGAGGTGTTTGTTCTTTACCTTAGCTGACTGCCAACTCTGTTTCAAAGAGTCTGGAACAGAGAAGTTCAGTGTAGGCGTAGGGGACCAGATTGGGTGACAAGACATCAAGCGTTGGACAGGGTGGGCGAAGATATCCGCGTATATAGGTAGGTCCGGTCGAGCGTAGACGTGGGAAATGAACTTAGATGATGCCGCATATAGCATAGGAAACTTGAGTGCCTGGCGAGCATGTGTTCTGGTTGGTGCAGCAGTGTCATTTCCTGACCTCAACAGAGTGGCAGGCTGTTTGTTTCTTGTAAGATAAAACTTAGTGCAAGTTTCCTGAACTCACATTCTGGTTTAGGTAACTGGGTAGAGGAGGGTGAGACACTAAAATAATGCTTTTCATCGGCTGTGGGTATTAGCATAGTGGTTACGCAAAGAGACTCTGATGCCTGAAGCTCTCTGAAGTCCCAGGTCAGAGCTGAGCAGCACTCTGGTAAAAAGGAAAAAAAAATACTTTTCATAATTTGAAAACGGATCATTTTACCTCATACAATTGCAAAAGAAAGAGAGGTAAAAGGATACCAGTGGGGGTGGGGACCAGTCTTGGGCCACAGACATGATAAAAGTAGGCAGCCTGTCAGGTAAGCTATCTTGTGATGTTTAATATCTTCTAAAACTAGCAGTATTGCCAGAATATCTTGAATAACTGTAATCCAGAGATAATTTTCACTGTCTTTAAGTTTTGTTCATTTTTAATTTTGAGTCATATTTTGAGTGCGGGGAAAGGCAAGGACGGTTTTTACACTTGTAGTTATATTTGAAAGTGTATACAAAGTGTAGAGCACCCTGTTGAGCACATCTGTTACCAAGCCAGGGACCAGATTTGAGCCCCTGCTCTCCACCTGCAAGGGGGGAAACATCACCTGCTGTGAAACAGATCTGTGGGTTTCTCTGTCTCTCCCTTGCTTTCTCTCCCTCCCTTCTCAATTTCTTGCTATTCTATCCAATAAAAAAACAGAGAGAACAAAAGAAAATGTATGCAAATATATGCATGCATTTGAAATATATCAGAATTGTCTCTGAAAATCTTCCAGTATAGTTTTTATTAATATTGCTATAAATAGCATCTATCAAGGGTTGCCTCAATGGTTGTGTTTTTTACACATTCTATTCATTTAAGTCATCCAGTTGATTAATGACTATTTGCTATTTTTCAAAGTCCATTTTCATTATATTTGTGCCTTACTGAATGATAAACAATACTCAACTGTTTCCTTCTTTTTTAAAATTAAAAACACTAGTATTCTAATTTCTATATAGCTTTAATGACATCTAATTTATTTTTACGTGTATTTTTTATTTACATTGTGCTTTTAAACTTCTAATTACACCTTCTTTAAATATCTTCCTGATTGATGACTCATTTACGAAAGTAGTTTCATTGTGTCAGTCCTTGTGCTACTGTTCTATAAAATTTTAAATATAATTTTCATCATGGCTATTAAAAACTCTGGCCTAGGTCCCGTAAGATAGAGCATATGTTCACATGTACCCATAAATTAGGGCAAAATATATACCTGAATGCAAAAATACACAATAGTCTGCAGTGAGTCAATATCAAGTTCATAATGAAATAGTGTCTACTTAGACTTAGATACCCTCCTCACCTACTTCCTATTACAGTTCTCTCACTCACTCTAAAGCTAACCTTATCAAAGCAAGGACTGCAAAAACTGAATAGGGGCCAGAGACTGGCATACTTTAACGATCATTTTTTAGTCACTATCAGGCTATTCCACCAGCTGGGGCCCTAATCGGGGAATCCTGAGCTTCCCAAACAGACTTGATGGGCCTAGAACTCAAATAAATCCCTCTCTCCATCGTTACCGGTCATTTCTATCAGGAACAACAAAACAGACCCCTTCGTAGGCCCCCATAGGACCTTGCCCTCAACTTGGATCAATAATGGTAGAGAATGTTCCATCCTCTGAAGGGAGGTTGGACAACATACTCTATGCTACACCTGAGGAAGATGGGTCAATACTGGGGCAGCATAGAATGTTCCTACTCATGACCACAGAATGTGAGCTCAGATCTAGAGGGATGTAGATGTCACACAGGCTCCTAAGCTAATTATGGGCCCCAGATCACATCAAATCGATGGGGTTTACAGTAATATTTATACCTCTTTCCCATATTAGGGAGCTACTCTCTTCCCCGACCAAGCTTTCTGGTCCTTTTCCCAGCCATGACATCATCTCCCCAGACAATAACTTAGATCCACCTGCATATCAGATTTCAGGCTCAGGCAAAAACAAACAAACAAAAATCTAGTATAGCAACAGGCCCTTTTAAATATAACTAAAATATGCCTACTAGCTGTCTACAAAATAGAGGGCCCCCCTACACTTCATCTGTACTATTCCAGCCTTTAGGTCCATGATTGGTCAACAATTTGTTTGGCTTTGTATGTTAACTCTCCTTTTAGCCACCAGGTTCCAGATGCTAGCAGGATGTGACCAGACTTCCCTAGACAGACAACCCCACCAATGTGCCTTGGAGTTCTGCTTTCCCAGAGCCCTTCCCCACTACAGAAAAAGAGAGAGACAGACTGGGAGTATGGATCAACCTGTCAATGCCCATTTTCAGTGGGGAAGCAGTTATAGAAGCCAGACCTTCAGGCTTCTGCATCCCACAATGATCTTGGGTCCATGCTCTCAGAGGGTTAAAGAATAGAAAAGCTATCAAGGGAGGGGATGGGATACAGAGTTCTGGTAGTGGAAATTGTGTGTTGTTGTACTATCCTATGGTTTAATCAATGTTTCCTTTTTATAAATAAAATTTTTTTTAAAATATAAAGTAAAATAAAATATACATACATATTAGTGACTAGTGCATGATAAAGTGTGTACTTAAATAAGTGTGCACTGACTGCTCCCCCAAATTTAAAAATGTTATGAATTGAAATATTTCTCTTATACCTCTAATTCTCTGTTACTAAATGTTTTCAGTTAAATGATATCATTCTGTTTTTTAAAATTCCAGGAATATTTTATACTTGTACCAGGATATGTATACATGTGTAAACTACATTTTTTCTTTTTTATATATAAACAGTGTCACTGATCCACATATTCTTTCTTTAAAAATTATTTTAGTATACATTCAAAACTGATAGAGACAGAGTTCTCATTTAACTTCTTTTCTCCCCCTGAATTTATGTCATCACATATGAGGCATGCAATCATTTTCAAATGACTATTACATCCTTTCCCATATTGTTCATGTACTAACAGTGTCACTAACTGAATATATACATCATTTCCCACTACTGTAAATAACTCTGTAGGAAAAATTCCTGGCAATGGCCTGCTAGTCAAAGGATATCTGTAATTTAAAATGTTAATGGATAGATACTTCCTGTTTCCATCTATATACGAATATCAATTTACATTTCAGATATACAGAATGATAGATCTAATTTCTTCAGATATTTTCCAGTAAGAGTCATTTTTAGATTTTTTTTCTCTTTGACAGTAAGATAAGTGAAAAATTGACTATCAGTGAAATTTTATCTTGGATCTATTTCTCATATTATGATAGAATTAAATGTCCTTTCAAATGCTTAAGAACCCTTTAAAAACCTTCAAAAGAGATGCCTATCTTTCCTTCATTTTACCATTTTATTTTAGTCTTTTTCATAATGATTTTTTAGGTTTCTACCTGTAGGTAATATTTATAAACACATGTACATGGTTGATGGAAAATATAAGTAAAACAGGGTTTTTAAAGTTATTTTGCTCTAATGATTAAGTTTATTAAGGTTTAAAGTTTTCTGTTTTAGAAGTGTCAGGAATGGACTCAAACTGTACTCATACGATATGACTTCCAGATTCAGCTGACTCAGTAATTCATTATTTTATTCACTAAAATGAGTATAAAAAGAATGAATCAGGGAGCTGGGCAGAGGCGCAAGCAGGTTAAGCGCATGTGACATGAAGCCCCTGGTTCCCCACCTGCAGGGGGGTCACTTCAAAGGTGGTTAAGCAAGTTTACAGGTGTCTATCTTTCTCTCTCCTCTCTGTCTTCCCCTCCTCTCTCGATTTCTCTCTGTCCTATCCAACAACTATGACGACAACAATAATAACGATGAGCAACAAAATGGGAAAAATATCCTCCAGGAGAAGTGGATTCATAGTGCGGGCACGCAGCCCCAGTGATAACCCTGGAAGCAAAAAAAAAAAAAAAAAAAGAATCAATATGGCATGCAATTTATAAGAGAAACAAAAAAAATCTAAATTTTGTTTCAAAGATTCATTGGACAGACTGTGTAATGGCACACATGGTTGAACAATCAATAACTAAAACAACAACAAGTCAATAAAAAATGTGCAGAGGATCTGAATAAAACTTCTCCAAAGAAGAAAAAACAGAGCATGGTGAAAGAAGAAGATTAAAATATGTCTCTCACCTCTTGTTATCAAGGTAACACAAACTAAAACAACAAAGATATATCCCCTCAAGGATGTGAGAATGTATATTATTCAAAAGTCACGAAATACATGTTGGAGTGGATGTGGAAAGAAGGGAACACATGCTCACTATTGATGCAATGTAAATGTGCATTCAATACGGAAGTCGGTATGAAGATCCCACAAAAGAATTAAAATGGAAGTTCTAATGATCTCACTTCTGAATATTTTCATGAGAAAAACAAAAACATCAATTTGAAGACATACATTCACTCCTGTTTTTGTTGCAACAGTATCTACAATGGTCAAAAGTTAGAAACGATCTAAATGACATCAACAGATAATCAAGTAAATGCTTAATGATCATGACACTAACAGCTATTTTTATTGATTATTCTATTATTTTTTGGATTATTTTTATTGATTATTTTTATTGATTATTTTATTATTTATTGATATTTTATTATTTATTAGATGACCCAAATTGCCCCTGCAGCTACAGACAGACTATGACCCACATAGTCAATGACTGCCACCTCTCCAGATTCAAAGGAGGTCTCGAAACTTTACATCAGGCTCAACCTGACGCTGTTGACTGGCTACGGAAGAAGGGCAAACGCTAGAAGAAGAATTTTATTATTCTTTGTGTGTGCTCACGTGAAGTGTCCAGGAATTTTAAATGTGTAGTTTTACTACTCTAGTACACTTTGTCATTTAGAGGGACACACAGAGAGAGAAAGGGATAGAAACTACAGCATCAAAAGTTTCTCTTTCTCTGTCTCTATTTTTGATTTTTTTTTTTTTTTGTCAGCAGGGTTATTAATTGGGTGCGCATGATGGCATTTTTCCTTTGCCTTTCTTTTTGTTATAAGAGAGAGAAATTGAGAAAAGAGTGAAAGGGAGAGAGACAAAGAGAAACACTTGCAGCACTGTTCCATTTCTTGTGAAGCTTCACCTCTGTAGGTAGTGATTGGGATCGTGAACCCAATTCCTTGAGCATAGTAATGTGTGTGGTCTACTGAGAATGTTGCCACTCGGTCCCCAGCACTCAAGCTTCCCTGGAAGAATAATATCTCAGAGGATCTGGTTTCTGGAGTATTATACAGTTTTTCTTATTTTCCCTAATTTCTAGTGCTATTGAATTATAATTAAATTAATGATAAATATTTTCTTTTCCTTGTTTTTGGCACCAGTATGATTGCGGGGACAGGGTGCCTGCACAACTATCTCACCATTCCTGATGGCATCTTTAAAAAAAATCCTTATTTCTTTTCTGAGAAGTAGAGAAGAAGAGACAGAAAAATATCTACACCACTGATCCACCTTTTGTGCCGTACCCCCCACTTCCCAATAGGTAGGGACCAAGTGTTAAAATCCTGGTCCTGGTACATATAAATAGTAACACATGTGCTTTAACAGGTGTGACACGACCTGACCCCTCGAATATTTTCAACATTTGATTATAATTGGAGACTTTGTGCCTTTGTAATGGGGGAATTAATATGTGATCACTTATGTAATTAATATGTGATCACTGGTAAAAAAAATCTACAAATAGTTACAGCATGACTGCTTTTTTTTCTTCAGGTTATTAAGCTAATATGAAACATTCACCTTGCTTGTAATTCTTTCAGAAATAATGACTGATGGGAGTCGGGCAGTAGTGCAGCGGGTTAAGCGCATGAGGCGCAAAGCACAAGAACCAATGTAAGGATACAGGTTCAAGCCCTCAGCTCCCCACCTGCAGGGGAGTCGCTTCACAAGTGGTGAAGCAGGTCTGCAGGTGTCTATCTTTCTCTCCTCCTCTGTCTTCCCCTCCTCTCTCCATTTTTCTCTGTCCTGTCCAACAATGAAGACAGACAACAATAATAAGTACAACAATAAAACAACAAGGGCAACAAAAAGGGAATAAATAAATAAATAAAATATTTTTTAAATAAATAAATAATGACTGATGTGTGCATTTTTCACTCACTAAGATCCTCCAACTTACCGTTTCTTCCCCTTCACCTTGTCTCTCCAAGCAATACCAATGCTTCTCCAAATATCTGTCTCTACAAGGAGATCTGTTTCCTGGAGACTATGAACGTGCTGGATATACACCTCAGGAATTCACATAAAGCTGGTATTTTCAATAAGCACTTTTGGCATGTAGATTATTTTAAGCAAGAAATTCCCTCGGAGTTTTCTTTTTTTTTTTTCTCTTTTTTTTTTTTATTTAAGAAAGGATTAATTAACAAAACCATAGGGTAGGAGGGGTACAACTCCACACAATTCCCACCACCCAATCTCCATATCCCACCCCCTCCCCTGATAGCTTTCCCATTCTCCATCCCTCTGGGAGCATGGACCCAGGGTCATTGTGGGTTGCAGAAGGTAGAAGGTCTGGCTTCTGTAATTGCTTCCCCGCTGAACATGGGCATTGACTGGTCGGTCCATACTCCCAGTAGGGTGTGTCTCTGGGGAAGCTGAGCTCCAGGACACATTGGTGGGGTCTTCAATCCAGGGAAGCCTGGCCAGCATCCTGATGGCATCTGGAACCTGGTGACTGAAAAGAGAGTTAACATATGAAGCCAAACAAATTGTTGAGCAATCATGGACCCAAAGCTTGGAATAGTGGAGAGGAAGTGTTAGGGAGGTACTCACTGCAAACTCTAGTGTACTTCTGCTTTTAGGTATATATTTTGCAGTAGTTTATGGATACGTGTGAACATATGCTCTCTCTCACAGAAACTGGTGTATATCTAGGTTTTGGAAAGTGAACCACCTGAGATGAAATTAGAGCGTACTATAAAAGGAAAGGTCTCACCCGAGTAATGAAGCTGAAGGGTTGTCATTCCACACATGAAGTCTCTGGACACAGTCTGAAGTGAAGCATGTTGAGGTGGCAATCGTTGCGTTGGTTAGGTTGTGATCGGCGCATGCAATATTATTTGATATGGATTGGGAGAGGCATACGGGAAAGTGGGCCCTATCCAAGGGTTCCAGGACTGGGGGAAGTAGGGGCTCTATAGTGGAGATGTGAGGTTCCTGCTGTCTAAGGTTCAAAAAGACAATCGATAGTTAATGTTATCATCACATTATTTGGTAATTGGGTTAACTTTGAAAAGTCCTTTTGTTAGGGTTTGCTGTACAGTACCCACTATCTTGTATATAGCTGTGCTATTGGATGCTTCTGATCTACTTGGTCTAGGCTTTTGAGAGAGTCCACATATCAAATACATAGCCTATATATTAAAAAGATTCAGTTTGTGCTTTGAAAAACTTTGAGACATACAATTGATTTTCCCCCTCTCATATTAATTAACTACTGATTTATATGTCTACATTTTGCTAGGAGTGTACATAAACACCATTCCCACCACCAAAAGACTGTGACCCATCCCTCCCATCCACTCCCACCCCCCACTGGCCCAGGAAGCTACATGTCTACCCCTCACCACAGGGTTTTTACTTTGGTGCCCTACTTACAATTTGGTCAGGTCCTGCTTTTAGTTTCCCTTTCAGGTCTTCCTAGTCAACTTCTGTTGATGAGTGGGATCATCCCATACTCATCTTTATCTTTCTGACTTAGTTCACTTAACATAATTCCTTCTAGCTCTGTCCAAGATGGGTCAGAGAAGGAGTTTTCTCAACTGGACCATTATCTACTCCTTATTTCCTGGTACCACATGAGAACAACAAAGACAAAGAGAGGTAGAGCTCCAGGGATAGTACAACAGTGTTTTGATGTCTCTCTCATAAGAATATACAATGTGGTGTAAGGATCGACCTGCCATTAGCTGTGTTCAGCAGAGAAGCAATTACAGAAGCCAGGCCTCCCAACCTCACCTCATAATGATCCTGGGCCCATACTCCCAGAGGGATAAAGAATAGGAGAGCTTCCAATGGAGGGGATAGAACTCTGCTGGTGAAAACTGTGTGGAATTATACTCCCTTTTATCCAAAAGAGTGATTTTTTTTTTTGCCTCCAGGGTTATTGTTGGGGCTCATTGCCTGCACTACAAATTCACTGCTCCTGGAGGCTATTTTTCCCATTTTGTTACTTTGTTGCCCTTGTTGTTGTAGTTGTTATTGTTGTCATAGCTGTTGTTGTTGTTGGATAGGACAGAGAGAAATAGAGAGAGGAGGGGAAGACGGAGAGGAGGAGAGAAAGACACCTGCAGACCTGCTTCACAATGCTTGCTAAGCCACCTCCTGCAGGTGGGGAGCTGGGTGCTTGAACCAGGATTCTTACGCTTTGAGATAATATCATTTTATAAGTAAAAATTTGCAAATTATGATAGTTTTCATTAACTTTATAACAGAAAACTTAAAGCAGCTGTTCTGTAGCTTGACTGGAACCTTAGCAAAAGTCCCAGTTCTGAAAAAAGAGATATTGAGAAGATACTTTAGGCTGCAGGGAATGTTATGATGTATTTGTCTATGCAAAAATGTGTCATGACATTTCTAACAACCCAATACATTTCTTCATTGATGTCACAGTTTGCTATGTTTGATTATAAAGTTCAGGGACTTATAAACACTGCTACACTAATTTCTGACTTCTTTAAGGAAGATTGTTATATGAGCACACACATAAACTGCACCATGACATTTTTGCACTTTAAGAGCAGGACTTGAAGAGAAGAAACCACTACCAGAGATCTTTGGAACCATGCAGAGACTATTGGATGATTCAGTCAGGTTTTTACAATCACAGTGGAGTATATGTTGACACACATTTGAGATCAAAATCACATGTTTTTGAGTTAGGCTTTTCTTTAACAAAAGATCAAAGTTACAACATCTGTTTATGCAGGCAAAGATCAAGACTGATACTTTGCATGTATCAGAAACCTATAATGATTGACTACTACTCAAGATAAGATTCTACTATTTAGAGGATTACTTGGAGGAAGCAGCATACCACATAAACAAGTATCCTGCTGGTTTTCCAGTCACATGGAGCTCAACTTTCTCACTCCCATTTCCTGGTCACTTAGGAACTCAACTGTGAGGTTTTCCTCATATTGCAAATGTTAGTATGCTACCATTAACACAAATAAGAATGGGAGCTACTTCCTGCCCTAATCCAACTTTCTAGCCCCTCTTCTCCACTTTGACACCATTCTCTCAGACAATATTCTCATCCAACCTCAGGCTAGCTACCAAACTCAAGCAAAACTATTATAGTTGTATGCCCCCAGGAACATGCCTAAAATGGTTCTTCTAGCTTTCTTCTACCCTAAAATCCATAATCTCATCTGCTCTGACTCTACTTTCTGATTCTTGTTCATTCATCTTGTCTCAACTTAGGTCACGCCACCTTCAAAACACCAGGCTGCAGATGCTACCATGACTCCACCCGACTCTTCCGGTCAGATGACCTCACCAATGTGTCCTGGACCCTCATATCTCCAGAATTCTGGTCCTCTAGGGAAAGAAAGAAATAGGCTGGGGGTATGGTGTGACCTATCAACATCCATGTTCACTGGAGAAGCAGCTACAGAAGCCAGAACTCCTACCTTCTACTCTCTATAAACAACCTTGATCCATACTTCCAGCAGGGCAGAAGTCATAGGATGAAGATAAGAGGACTCTGCACTCCAGCTCCATCAGCACCCAGAGAGAGAGAGAAGGAAAAAGAGGGGGACATATGGGTATAGTTATGATGTCATGAGTTCTTTAGAGGGAAAGAGCGGATTGAATCAGAAAAAGAAGGGGCAACTATGTATAAATGTGGACAGATAGTTGTAGTGGGGTTGGTGTGGATTAAAACCCCTGTCGACATGTAATTCTGTAATATAGAAATATAAAATATAAAAAAGAAAAATAAGCATTTAAATTAAATAATAGATTCTTTTCTATATTTTAAAATTTTTATTTACTTAACTAAGGTTAATTGAGAATATGAGTAAAGCAGTAATGCATTAAACATATTATTCTAAGTCTACAAATCTTACTTCCATGTGTGCAAATATACTCTCTGTGTATTTATGTATACATATGGGTAATTTGACACGCACGGATGTTGCAGTCCATATGAAAGTAAAAAGTTATAGATTTTATTTGTTCTTAATCAAAGATTCTAATAAAAAAATCATGTTTATTATAAATGCTTACTATAAATGCGAGAACATATACTGAAATAAGTGTTTCAAGTTTTTAAATAAAATTGGGATAAGTGGGAAAAATACAAATACATAAATTCATTTACTAATAGAAATATAGAATAACTTCCATTTGGTTATCATTAATCCAGCAACATTTCATGGTTTTCAGCATACGAATGTTTTATATACTTCTTAATTTAATTCCTAAATATTTTTTAACTTTAAACTTTATACATTTTCTTTGATAGAACAGAGAGAAATTGAGAGGGAGGTGAGATAGAAAGGGAAAGACAAAGAGATACCTGCAGCCCTGCTGTACCACTCATGAAGCTTCCCCACTGCAGGTAGGGACTAGAGGCTTGAGCCTGGGTTGGGCATGGTAATATATGCACTTAACCAGATGTGCCACCACATGGCCCCCTAAGTGTTTCATTTTTGAGGCTATATAAACTATTCTTCCAATTATCATTAATGATTTAACAGTGTTTTACAAAATTATTAGAATTTAGGGGTATAATTTGATACCCATAAGTGCGGTGTGTTAGTAATGACACCCTCCACCAAAGTTCTATATTACCCCTGACCCCAAACATCATAGTTCTCACAAAGTACAAGAGAAGGTTTGGTCACCTTTTTTTTTTTTAATTTGTTTTGTCAAGCTCATTTATTTTTGTCATCTGTATCCCACATATGGGTGAAACCACCATGTGTTTTTTTTTTCTTCACCTCTTATTCCACATAGCACAATCTCAGTTCCATTTGTTTTGTTTCAAATGACACACTTTCATTTTTTTTTTTAATGCAGGGGACTATTTTGTTTCAAATGATACAATTTCATTTTAATGCAGAGTAGTAATCCATTAAACATACATTCCAAACTTCTTTTACTCAGTTATCTGTCATTGGGCATTTGCAGTGCTTCCAACAATCTGTTTTTTTTTTTTTTTTTTTTTTACAATCATGTCTTAGTAAACTATATCTGGGGTACCTGTTTATAGAGGTGTGTAGTTTCAATCAAGATTAACCAGCTTATTATTTCCAGAACTGATTCATGTGACTCATCTAAGAAGGCAGGGGTCCTGTGAAAGAGTTTATTCTGATTTCAGTACTTCCACAGCAGATATCATCTATTATTTTGAGGTAACATGAAGAGCGTGCTTTATACTCATATCACACTGAAGCTTTCCAATGCCCTAAACCATGGAATATTATGAGTTTTTGCTTTATAGGATAAAATTAAAATGTCATATTACAAAACATTTTTGTTGGTGATGATACCATAAAAGAAGACATAGATGAAATTTATTATGCCAGAATTGTTGGTTTAACTGAAAAAAAAACCTTTAAAAATTTAGATGGAATTAATAAACTAAATCAAAGAGGGTGACAATATTGATTTCAGACCCTTTTAACAGGAAAAATATATATAGTAATACATTTCAGTCATGGCACTGAAGTTGTATTTGGTTAAAAAAAGTTGAAATACTCTACTATATATCAAAGTCTATATAATTAAAAAGGTCATTAAACATGAGCCTATCTATTGAAATAAACTGGCAAAGGTTTGCAGGTGGGCAAAAGAAAAAAATCAATATATGTAAGTAAAAAGAAAAATATTGACGTGCAGATCATAGAATCAAGATAATTTATAAACTTACTGAAGAGTTTATCAGGTTTATTGTTGTCTACCGCCTGTTGGAGTGAACAGCTTTTTTTTTTTTTCCCATGGCCACTGTATACTTGCTTTTAGGCAACACTTGTTCTGACTGTAGTCTGCACAGTAGTGGCTCATCAACTATCTTAAGATTCAAATGCTAATGAGTTTAATTTAAGATGCTTATTGTTTTTATTAATTTTCCCTTTTGTTGCCATTGTTTTTTTGTTGTTGTAGTTAATGTTGTTAATGTCATCGTTATTGGATAGGACAGAGAGAAATAGGGGGGGAGACATAGAGGGGGTGAGAAAGACAGACACCTGCTTACCTGCTTCACTGCCTGTGAAGCGACTCCCCTGCAGGTGGGAAGCCCGGGGCTAGAACCAGGATCCTTAACCATTCTTGTGCTTTGTGCCACATGCGCTTAACCCGCAGCACTACTGCCAGACCCCCCCAAGATATTTATTGTTAACATTTTTTTTTTCCTCCAGGGTTATTGCTGGGCTCCGTGCCTGCACCATGAATCCACCGCTCCTGGAGGCCGTTTTTTCCCCTTTTGTTGCCCTTGTTGTTGTAGCCTCGTTGTGGTTATTATTATTGCCATTGTTGATGTTGTTCATTGTTGGATAGGACAGAGAGAAGTGGAGAGAGGAGGGGAAGACAGGGGGGAGGGGAAGATAGACACCTGCAGACCTGCTTCACCGCCTGTGAAGGGACTCCCCTGCAGGTGGGGAGCTGGGGGCTCAAACCGGGATCCTTATGCCGGTCCTTGCGTTCAACCTACTGTGCCACTGCCCGACCCCCTAGTTAACATATTTTAAACTGTTTTCTTTCCCTGACCACAATCCAAATAGATGCCAAAACTCCTTTTTTTAGGTATCTGAAAAACAAGGGGTTTAATTGTTTTAACTGATCATCAGAGAAATACAAATAAAGATAACAATGAATTATCATTTTATACCTGTGAGAATGTCATACATCAGAAAGAACAGAAATGGCAAATGTTGGAGAGGATATGGAGCAAAAGAGATACCTCTTCACCACTAGTGGGAGTATAAAATGGTACAACTACTGTGGAAAGCAATCTGGAGACTTATTGGGACACTAGAAATGGATCTACCCTACAACACAGAAATTCCTTTCCTGGGGATTTACCCATAGGAAACAGAAACACCTATCAGAAGAGATCTATGTAAACCTATATTCACAGAATCTCACTTTGTAATTTCTACAACCTGAAAGCAACCCAGATGTCCAACATAAGATTAGTGGATATATATATATATATATATATATATATATATATATATATAACATAATATATAAATTATATTAAATATACTATATAATATATAACATCTATATAAAATATATATTATATAATATATATAAATTATACAAAATATATTATATAATATATATGCTGGAATACTACTCAGCTGTTAAAAATAATGACCCTATCTCCTTTGCATCATCTTGGATGAAACTTGAAGACACCATTTTGAGTGAGATAAGCCAAAAAAATTAGTATTAATACCAAATGAACTCATTACTAGCCTGACTTAATAATGTAGTGAACAGGGAGGGAGGGGGAGCACAAAGTGAAACATGGACTGGACACGTACAAAGTGAAACAAAGGACTCTGGGGAAGGAGTGGAAGGGAGAAGAAGAAGAAAACGTTGGGGGCCTGGTGCATAATGAAATTGTATGTGTCAATGACTGCACTGTAAATCACTAACCCCTCAATAAAGAAATTAAAATTAAAATTAAAAAAGACTTTGTGCCTATTAGACTTTCTCTTTCTTTCACTTTTTTTCCTTTTTCTTTTCCTCCTTCCTCCCTTAATTTTGTGGATCTGCTGACAGGCATATGTTTCTTCCATTCTGGGGTACAAAACCTGATACTTTTTACAGCTTTGTTTTATGTGTGCTGGGCAATGATGGACAGTATTGAAAGACAAAGAATGAAGATGTTGCTTTTGCTGAGTAGGGTAGAGTTGGCAAGCAAAGACACAAATAAGAAACTCACATTTGCATCAAGTACATTTATAGAGCTTTTTGTGTCTCTTTTAATCTTTGCCAAAGCTAAATATCAAGTCCTCAAAACCAAGAGAATATCAAATGTCAGTAAATAAATAATATTCTGCCACCTACCAATCTCTTCTTCTTCTAAGTTTATCAGGGGTCATGGAAGGAGAAAACTACTCTATAAATATCTAGTTTAGCTAATCAGGAAATTTGAAGAACCAAGAGCGACCAGCAGATGCGGCTACCAGTATGGAAGATCTCACCATATAATAATTCTAAGGGAATAGCAACTGAGACACTGTGATCATTATTTGCAAACCTCCATAAAGCAGATCATTTCCTAGGAAACTAGAAATACTAGCATTATCCTGATAATGGGATTCTAGGTAGTGGCTCACACAGGGAAAGTATACATGTCAATATGTGAAGATCTGGGTCATAGATCCTATGACAACCCTATCCCAGGCAGTGGAGGAGTTTCACAAGCCATGGAACTGTACTGCAGATAACTCTTTCTTCAATGTCCATTTTTCTGTTTCTCACCTTCTATGAGAGAAAGAAAGAAAGGAAGGAAGGAAGAAAGGAAGGAAGGAAGGAAGGAAGGAAGGAAGGAAAGAAGGAAGGAAGGAAGGAAAGAAGAATGAAAGGAAGGAATGAAGGAAGGGAGGAAGGAAGGAAGGAGTTAGGGAAGAGAGAAGGGAAGAAGGAAGAAATAGAAGGAGAGAAAGAAATACACACACAAATGTATATATGTATACATATATATGTATGTATTGAGTGGGAAATAGTTATTTTTAAAGATTCTGCTTCATTCATTCATTCATTCAGTTTAAATAATTTTGATATTATCTTTATTTGTTGGATCAAGACAGCCATAAATTGAGAGGGAAGAGGGTGATAGAGGAGAGAGACAGAGACACCTGCAGCAATGCTTCACCACTCGCAAAAGTTTTCTCCCTGCAGGTGGGGACTGGGAGCTCGAACCCCGGGTCCTTGCACATTGTAACGTGTGCTCAACCAGGTGTACCATCACCTGGCCCACACCTTAATTTGTATATTCTAAACTCACACTATAAATTGTTGTAATTAATTTCGAACACAGGTGTTAGGATACACACTTAATAAACCGCATAAAGGTTTTTTATTATTACTGTGAAAGTTATTAACATTTGTCTTCATATTGCTATTACAAATTACCTATTGCTATATATGTTAACTGGTCATATTAATTAATTTTTAGAATTTTGTATAAAGTAATGTGTTTAGGTATAAATAGTAGCACTGGGCTAAACTAAGTTAAGAAAAGCATAACATTAATTATTTTACATAGTTAAATAAACCAGACCCTAAGTTGGTGTTCTTTGTATGAGGATTGATAAAAGTGGTAAATAATATTTAACATCAGAATATATATCTTGTTTTGTTTTTCTTCTACTGAGTTGGATTACAGGTATTTTTATTTATCTTTATCAAGATGAGAAGAGATTAGCATTGGCAAGAATGTGGAAAAAAGAGACCCTGTGCACTATCACTGGGAATGGAAATGTTCATACACTATAATGAGTGGCATGCAGAATCCTCAGAAAATCAAAATTGAATTATTATATGAACCAGCATACTTGTATCATAGGAAATTAAAACAGATCATGTGTTTGTACTTACATGTTTACTGAGGCATGAATGCTACAATACAAGGTATGGAATAAAAACTAGATCTCCATTAATGGAGGAAGGGGTAAATTGTGTGTGGTTTTGTGTGTGTGTGTGTGTGTGTGTGTGTGTGTGTGGTGTATACATATCATGAGAAAGTGAGAATTTTTGACATTTGCAACAATATGAATAGACCTGGAGAACATTATGCAAAATAAAATAAGACAGGAAAATAAAAACAAGCCTTCATGATAGCTCTTAAATATGGAATCTAAAAATACGCTGAACTGGAACCAAGAGACAGCTAACCTGATAGAAGCCACATTTTCCCATGTTTGAGTACCTGATTTCAGCCACCAGCGACCACATGGGAATACCTGCCTGCAGGAGATTTAAGAAGCAGTGCTGTGGTCTTACTACACCTCTCTCTGTCTGTCACTCACTCTTTGTCCCTTTTACCCTTTTCTGGGAAAAAAAAAAGTCCTCTGGGTGCTGTAGAATCATGCAGGTGTAGAGTCCGTCATGGCAAACGCTAGAAGAAGAAGAGTCCGTCATGGCATAAATAAGCAAATTAATCGACAGAATTTATACAGGAATAAGTTGTAGATTTCAATCTTGTCAACTGTGTATGTGAAAATACATTATTATTCTCCAGAATGTATACTTTAAGAATTTAGCAAAAATGAACTTAATTATGTATATCCATAAAAAGTAGAAAGTGGCATGGTAGGTAGCTAAATAAATAAAACAATAATGGCATCTTGATATTTACTAGGCTATATACATCTCATTTTTTCATTCAGACAGAAAAATTATAACAGTTTTTCCCTGCAAACACGAAACTGATGAATAAAAGATATGTCACCACACACAAAAGAATGATATTCTCAATCAAATTGTCTTCTAATTGAACTTCAGTTAATTTCATCTCTTTCATGCTTGATTATTTTTATCGTAGCTTTGTGTTTTTTTCTTTTCTTTTCTTTTTTTTTTTTTGGTGAATTTAGAAAATGGTTTACCTATTTTATTTGTCCTTTCAAAAATCCAACTCTTGATATCATTATTTTTTGAATCATTTTTCTAGTTTCGATTTCATTAATTTCTGTTCTGATTTTGACTTTTTCTTTTCTCCTGTTGATTTTTGGGTCTCTGTTGCTCCTTTTCTAGTTGACTTGGTTGTGATGTTAAATATCTTGAGATCTTTACAGTTTATTAATATGGGCCTATATTGCTACTAATTTTCCACTTACGAAAGCTTTTTCTGCATCCCAGAGTATCTATTGGTTGGTCTCTTTTGTTTTTGTTGTTTTCCTCTCCAAGTAACTTCATTTTTTAATTAGTGATTTAATATTGATTTACAAAATTATGAGCTAACAGGATGTGTACAATCCCACACCATTCCCTCCACCAGAGTTCTGTGTCCCCATTCCCTCCATTAGAAACTGTAGTATCTCCGCCAATGCCACAGATAAGGACTGACTATTGTTTCTATAATTCTCCATGGATATATTTATTTGCATGTGCCCATTTTTTCGATGGTCCTGCCTTCTCTTCCTTTCTAAGTCACACCTACAACTACTGCTGCTTTTTTCCTTCTTTTCTGTGCAGGTATTGATGGAATTGGAATTCAGAGCCCTCTGGTCATCTTTCCCCTATCATTTCTCCCCCTTTGGGTATATGGGCCAAAATTCTTTATGGGGTGTAGAAGATGGAGTTTTGGCTTCTGTAATTGCTTTTCTGCTGTAGATTCATACCCCAGCCTTCTGAGGTCCCAGAAGTTCTCAGAAATACAACATGTTAGAACTATGCAGTCCTCTGGTTTCTCTCTTTCTTATGAAAATGAGAAAATCTTGAAACAAGATAATAAATGGTCTTTTTAACTTGCCAAATAGAAATTTTTCCTAGTGCTCTTGAAGCAATCCTTCTAACACCAATTCTGTCGTTGTGAATATCCATCAATTCTTTTTTTTAGATTATGTTTATAAACTCAATATAATTTTCAAATAGACATTCCAATTAACTTCATATACTTGCTAGAGGAATGATGTTATTCACAGTAAAAAATTCTGATAATTTTGATAAATTATATTTTAAAAAATTATATGCATTTTAGTTTTCTTATTTATTTATTATGAGTGACAGAGGCAGAAAGAGATAACAAATGAGAGAGAGAGAGAGAGAGAGAGAGAGAGAGAGAGAGAAATGCCAGACATCTGTATACTCTAGCATATACTGGTGCTTGGGGTTATACCTGGACCTTCAAGTTTCCCAGGCTGACCTACCTTCCTAGTCCCAGAAATAACACTCAGTATTTGTTCCTCAGCCTTGTCTATGTTTGCAATAATTGTTTATTGTCTTCCAGGACAAGGGAAAATACATTTATTTTTCTGGTACCAGCACATGTTCTAGTTAATTTTCTCTAGTATTCAGAAGCAAACAATCTATGTAAGTCCAGAGTTCCAAAGAATTGTTGAAAGCACAGGTCTACCTAACAGTTACATCTTTCTATCACAGCAAGATCTGCAGTGCAGTGATTTTGATGTATAAAAGCTTGTTTGACAATTGCTTGAGATACTAAAAAATCTATTTTTTAAATATTTATTTTTATTTATATATTTTTATTCCCTTTTGTTGCCCTTGTTTTTTATTGTTGTGGCTATCATTGTTGTCATCGTTGTTGGATAGGACAGAGAGAAATCGAGAGAGGAGGGGAAGACAGAGAGAGGGAGAGAAAGACACCTGCAGACCTGCTTCACCACTTGTGAAGCGACTCCCATGCAGGTGGTGAGCCAGGGGCTCCAACTGGGATCCTTACTCTGGTCTTTGTTCTTTGTGCCAAGGGCACTTAATGTGCTGCACTACCGCCCAGCCCCCTAAAGATTTATTTTTAATTAAGAATGAGAGATAGAGGACTAGACCACAATTCTGTCAGTGTTGGGGATTGTACTTGAGATCTAACTTGTGAAAATCCTGTATTTTATCAAATGAATCTCAATCCAATCACCTAATTTTAAAATAATTAAAATATTTAAACATGATAAGTGAAACTTAACTCCATTTGAGTCCATGAGAAGAATTTCTTGGTAATTGAGTTTTCCTAAAGCAGATACTAGCTATGTTTGTCCAGTAAGTCCGTAATAGTTTCCATTTTGAGCCATTATGATGCTGACCACAGATCAGTCTCTACTGCATAGCTCTGACTTTGCAAGCTTGTTCCAAAGTCTATCATAGTTTCATTGGTTGTGTTACTTTCCTTTGTATAAAAATCTGGCTGTCATGTGTGAAGTGTTATTTGCTGTTTTAGAAGAATTTTAACAATAGGTGTCACCAGTAATAGTGTACTGGCATAAAATTAAATGAAAAAGCCTTTTTAAGAAGATTTATTTCTGCAAGGAGTCAAAAATTCTATTGGTAATTCCAAGAAAATTCGTGTATTTATTTTCCCTTTCAAATACAGCATACCTCTTCTCAAAATAGACCCTTTCTTGCAAGTACCTAAACTCTACTTCACATCTAAATGACACTTCGCCACCTGTTCTTCTGGCTACATTTTTTTTTTTTTGCCTCCAGGGTTATTGTTGGGGCTCAGTGCTTGCACTACAAACCCACTGCCCCTGGAGGCCATTTTTCCCCCTCATTTTTGTTGCCTTTATTATTGTTGTTGTTGTCAAATAGAACAGAGAAAAATCTAGAGAGGAGGGGAAGATAGAGAAGGGGAGAGAAAGACACCTGCAGACCTGCTTCACCCTGCAGGTGGGGAGCCTGGGCCTGGAACCAGGATCCTTGAACCAGTCCTCGCACTTTGTGCCATGTGTGAGTACTTAACCCACTGCACTATGGGCCAACACCCTTCTGCCTATATTTTATGCTCTTTTGGGACTATGACTTTATGAGTTTTGAGTGTAAATCAACATGGCATTTCTGGTCTCAATTTCTTAGTTCTGTTAACTAATATAATATGCTTAAAATTATAGACACATATATCCTATACTATATGCATTCACATAAAGTAGATTGATACATTTCATAGGCATATACATTGAAATGGACATAGAGAAAATGCTGCCTTACCTTGCTGGTAAGTATGAAAGATTTGAAGTAATAACCATATAACTTGTAGTATCACACATACATAAAGTTTCTAATTTTTAAATTTTTATCAACACATTCTCAAGTCCAATTTTTATCTGCTATAGAAAGAGCTTTCATCCAGAACCTAACTGCTAACATCATGCAGGTATAAGTGTTCATGCTTTTGTACCTATATTTTAAATCAACATGTTACTTACAAAATCATTTGTTAATAAAACTTTTAGATAATTACTCTGTCACCAAAGAATGAGTATAAAGTCAGAAAACAAAGCCAATTAAATTTTCAAAATTTAAGCATTCTTTTTTCTTGGCTCAGATACACATTTAATAATTAGGCTAATCTGGTTATTTAATGTAGATGTTCAAGTACAGATTTTTATATCATTAAAGTATTATATTTTGGGAGTCAGGCAGTAGCGCAGCAGGTTAAGTGCAGGTGGTGCAAAGTGCAGAGACCAGAGTAAGGATCCCAGTTTGAGCCCCTGGATCTCCACCTGCAGGGTAGTCATCTCACAAGCAGTGAAGCAAGTCTGCAGGTATCTGTTTTTCTCTCCCTTTCTCTGTCTTCCCCTCCTCTCTCCATTTCTCTCTGTCCTATCCAACAATGATGACAATAATACTAACTACAACAATAAAACAACAAGGCCAACAAAAGGGAATAAATAAATAATAAAAATATATATATTATATTTTAACAGCATATATTTTACATTTCTACTTAATCCACTTTCTAATAAAAATAATTTTGGATACGGTTGTTCTGTAAATTTACATATTTACTGTCATGGAATTTTCTTTCTCATTTGCAAAAGAAAGAAAATTTCCGGCATTTGGTTATATTTTAACTTACTATTCTGCTATGATTCTTAAGCTTAAGTCAAACTTAAGTCAAAGCACTTCTTTATCCATAAAAATAGCTTTTTTCAAAATGTTCATAATTTGACCTTAAAAATCTGTATTAGGCTTGTATTCTTATGCAATTATTACTCCAGTTTTTACTTTACTGAAAATATGATATTTATTGCCCCTTCAAATTACTCATTAATAAAATACATATTTGACTAGTTGGCACCTTTTAAATTTACTAGACCTACTTTGTATTACAAAATAGTATGTTGTAATTGGAGTGTTATTTAAAAAAATGAAGAATGTTTAACATAAGAGTGAATGTTTAACATACCAGGTAGATTACTGTAGTTTATAAAAAGCCAGTAACAAAGAAATCTTATACATTGTATTATATATATGTTTGTGTGTGCATATGCAAAATAATGACTACACAGCCTAATATCAGAGAAAGAACAACATTTGAGTTATAAGCTATCATTTCTCCTTCCTAGTCCTGAAAATGGTTCATTTTGGTGTGATCCTGATGAGACCAAGCCCCAGAAAGAATTTGTTTTAATTGTTTTGGATGACATCAAGAGAAGGGATAGCCAGGAACTGGATGTCTAACTCAGTAATTGGTGACTAAGGACATAAGGATTCATATGCCCTCCTTCCTGATGGCTCTCTTTGGTAGAGACCTGACTCCTATGATGGGAAACAGGGAGGTAGAAAAAATTGGGGGCCCGGTCTCAGTTCTCCTAGGAGGCTGGGAAAATCTGTGTCCAGGTCTTAACTATCTCCTAGGGCTCTATAAATATTACAGTAGTTGCCATTACCTGGAGGTCAGAAGTTGATCTGATTCACAAAGATACTCCTACCTCAGTTTTCAAAAGAACTTGTATAGTTTTACAGCTCTGGACAGAAAAGGAAATTTTGTCCAATTTCATTGACAGAAAGGAATTTTGCAAACATAGTGGTGGGTGGGGGGGAGACTCTTGTTTGTTTTACCTTGAAGAATTTTATGTTTCTTATTCGAAGTGCCTTTTAAATCTGTACTTTCATTTTTGCAAATTTGTTGCCTTATATTTATGTGTGCATTATGTATGCATACTGTACTTAAATAATTTAAAAATAAAGAATAGTATAAAATATACAAAAACTAGAAATTTCTGTAATTTTATGATATCTGACAACTCACTGATGAGAAATGGAATGGGATATCACTTAATGGTGTTTTTAAATAACATCTGATTGAATATATTTGTGACATTAACACAGTGGCAAGTTCAACAATTTATAAAGTTACCTAATTAGAATTAACATTATAGTTTGTGTAATCCAGCAGATCAGCATAGGCAAACGCTAGAAGAAGAAGAAAGCATAGGACAAAAAAAATCATATGACACCCCCCCAAAAAAGTGGCAATGCCTTAAAGTTATCTTCTCTCTTCTCTCTGTTTAACAAAATTTACTTTCTGCTAGCCAGGTTTCCTACTTTTTTTTGTCATAGGATAATGTTTTCCTCACAAGAGTCATGCCACACAATATTTGCAAATTTTTTCTTTGTGTCTATTTTCAAAGAAAAGCTAGAATAGTTCAAAGGCAATTAGCTATATGAAGTCATGACACTTAAAAGAAAAAAAAAAAATGTAAGAAGGAAACCCAGGACTCACATGGAAAGATGAGAGTATGAAGGATGCACTGACTCTGATAAAATCAATTTCTAATTTCTTTTATGTAACATACTAGACACCAAGGAAGCATTTTTGAAGTGAATACATTTTATGTGTAAAGAATTTTTATGGCTGTCAGGGAAGATGGTGGAATGAGAAGCTGCTAGCAGCATGTGCTCTGATCACATCTGGAAATGGTAGGATTTTCTGCCTTTAGCAGGCCAGTCAATAATTATAGTCACCAGAGAGGTGACTATAATTTAATTTGGGTTAAGAATTAGAGTAAAGGTGGCACGGACAAGCGGGCAGGCTGCTCCAGACTTCCCAGGCGGCGGCGGGCAAGGCGGGTGCGCCCGGCATTGTCCTCCACCTGGGAAGGCGGCTCCTCCACCAGTTGCAGAGCGCTGCTGGGCGGCCGGCAGAGGACCCAGAGGGAGCACTATAGCTCGGGGGCTTTCTCTTGGGAGTCTCCAGGGACCACCGCGACCCTGAGGGCGGATCCAAAGACTTCTTAAGTATAGCTCTCATTGGATCAAAGGACTTGGAGCTAGTTTTCATTTTCGAGAAATCCTTTAAAAAAGTCTGGAGGGGGGGGGTTTCCCGGAAGATGGCGGACTGTGAAGCTGCTAGCCGCTGAGCTCAGAACACATCCCCTGGAAACAGTAGGATTTTCTGCCTTTAGCAGGCCAGCCAATAAGGGGTCATAGCGGTGACAAGGAGATGACTATAACTTAATTTGGGTTAAGAATTAGAGTAGGGGGGAGTCGGGCTGTAGCGCAGCGGGTTAAGCGCAGGTGGCGCAAAGCACAAGGACCGGCATAAGGATCCCGGTTCGAACCCCGGCTCCCCACCTGCAGGGGAGTCCCTTCACAGGCGGTGAAGCAGGTCTGCAGGTGTCTGTCTTTCTCTCCTCCTCTCTGTCTTCCCCTCCTCTCTCCATTTCTCTCTGTCCTATCCAACAACGACAACAACAGTAATAACTACAACAATAAAAAAACATCAAGGGCAACAAAAGGGAATAAATAAAATTAAAAAAAAAAAAAGAATTAGAGTAGGGGAAAAAATTCTTTTTTCTTCCTTTTAATTTTCAAGCATACCTCCCCCCCCCCCCCGCCGCCACAAGCAGTCCCTGGGGACGAGCTCCTAGCAGGATACCCCACACCACCAAACAGGGTGCTTTTTTGAATTCACTGATACACATTTGGGAAGTTCCTTGCACTGCTCTTTAATTACAACTCTTTTTCTTATCTTCTCCCTTTTCTCTCTCTTGTCTCTCTCTCTCTCTCTCTCTCTCTTTTTAATCTTGTCATACACTTCTTCCTTCTTCTTTGCCTTTCTGAATTTGTGAATTACTTTGGGGAAGAAATCTGACTCAGAGCAGACTCTCTATGTGTGTATCTCTGCTCTAGTTCCCTTTCCCTCTTGTTACCCCTAGAATATACGGTGGATAGTAGATTTGCATAACTGTCTATTCTTGCTATCCTCCCTTTCTTTTCTCTTTCTTCACTAGGATTTGGTTACTATTTTTTCACGGACTGGAGAAATTGTTTGGCAAACCGGTAACTATTAAACTACTTCAATACTTACTTCAGTTGCTACTGTAATTCCGGAGGTTGGTGAGTGCAATTGTCATAAAGGTATTTAGTACAGTGTTACTTGTACTCAAGACACAACAACTGAGGAACAACAGAGCATAAAAAAGAAGAAAAAAACAGAAAAATAAAAAAAATGGGTAGATCAAAAACAAATAAAACTGCTACTCCAATGAATGAAGACAAGAGCCCAGAAGAAACTACAAATCAGCCAGAAGTAACCATAGATAAGAAAAGTATGCAAGCAATAATAAACTTATTAATCACAGAAATGAAAACAACATTGGAGGAAAGGAATGGCAGTATTAGGGAAACAACAGTTGAGACCCCCAAGGAAAATACTGATTATCTGGAGGCAATTAGAGAACTGAAAGCTGAAATAGCTGTAATGAAGAAAGAAGCTGAGGCAAGGGAAAGCAGACTAACAGAAGCAGAAAACAAAATTAGTCAGACAGAGGATGAGGTAGAGAAAACAAAGAAAGAGGTGAAAGAGCTTAAAAAGAGATTGAGAGACACTGAAAACAACAACTGAGACATATGAGATGATCTCAAAAGAAGTAACATTCGTATAATTGGCCTGCCAGAGGAAGAAAGAGAGGAAGGGGAAGCAAACATTCTAGAGGAAATAATAGAAGAAAACTTCCCAGACCTGAATAACAGAAAGGATATCAAGGTTCAAGAGGCCCAGAGAGTACCAAACAGAATCAACCCAGACCTGAAGACACCAAGACACATCATAGTCACAATGAGAAGAAGTAAGGATAAAGAAAGGATCCTAAAGGCTGCAAGAGAGAAACAAAAAGTCACATACAAGGGAAAACCCATAAGATTATCTGCAGACTTCTCCACTCAAACTCTAAAAGCCAGAAGGGAGTGGCAAGATATCTATCGAGCCCTAATGAAAAAGGGTTTCCACCAAGGATAATATATCCTGCTAGACTTTCATTCAAACTAGATGGAGGGATCAAAACCTTCTTAGATAAACAACAGTTAAAGGAGGCAACCATCACCAAGCCGGACCTGAAAGAGGTACTAAAAGACCTCTTATAAACAAGAACATCACTATAATACTTGCAATATATCAGAGCAAAAAAATTTTTTAGAACAATGGCACGACAATACATTAAATGCATAATATCAATAAATGTCAATGGCTTAAACTCACCCATCAAGAGGCACAGGCTGGGGGAATGGATCAGAAAACATAACCCAACCATATGCTGCTTGCAAGAATCCCATCTGTCACAACAAGATAAACACAGACTTAAACTGAAAGGATGGAAAACTATTATACAGGCTAACGGAACACAAAAACGGGCAGGAACAGCCATTCTCATCTCAGATACAATAGATTTTAATTAAATAAAGTAATAAAAGATAGGCAAGGACATTACATAATGATTAGAGGATCCATCAGCCAAGAAGACTTAACAATTATTAACATCTATGAACCCAACGAGGGACCATCTAAATACATTAAGCATCTACTGAAAGAATTTCAAAAATACATCAATAGTAATACAATAATAGTGGGAGACTTCAATACCCCACTCTCACACTTAGACAGATCAACAAAGCAGAGAACCAATAGAGATACAAGAGAATTGAATGAAGAGATCGACAGACTAGACCTCTTGGACATTTTCAGACTCCTCTACCCCAAAAAACTGGAATGCACCTTCTTTTCAAATCCACATAACACATAGTCAAGGATAGACCACATGTTAGGCCAAAAAGACAGCATCAATGAATTCAAGAGCATTGAAATCATCCCAAGTATCTTCTCAGACCACAGTGGAGTAAAACTAACATTTAACAACAAATGGAAAATTATTAAAAGACACAGAATTTGGAAACTAAACAATATGCTCCTTAAGAACCAGTGGGTCAGAGACTCACTCAAGCAGGAAATTCAAATGTTCCTGGAAACAAATGAAAATGAAGACACAACCTATCAAAATATTTGGGACACAGCTAAAGCAGTACTGAGAGGGAAACTTATAGCCATACAATCACATATTAAACACCAAGAAGAAGCTCAAATGAACGACCTTACTGCACACCTCAAGGACTTAGAGGAAGAGGAAAAAAGGAACCCTAAAGCAACCAGAAGGACCGAAATCACTAAAGTTTGAGCAGAAATAAACAACATCGAAAATAAAAGAACCATACAAAAGATCAATGAAGCCAAAGGTTGGTTCTTTGAAAGATTAAACAAAATTGACAAACCCCTAGCCAGACTCACCAAACAAAAAAGAGAGAAGACTCAAATTAATAGAATTGTAAACGATGCAGGAGATATCACAACTGACACCACAGAAATCCAGAGAATCCTGCGAAACTTCTATAAAGAACTATATGCCACCAAGCTAGAGAATCTGGAAGAAATGGAACAATTCCTAGAAACCTATGCACTTCCAAAACTTAACCAAGAAGAACTACAAAATCTAAATGCACCAATCACAGACAACGAAATTGAAACTGTTATTAAGAATCTCCCCAACAACAAAAGTCCTAGACCAGATGGCTTCACAAACGAATTCTACAAAACTTTCAGGAAACAGTTAATACCCATACTTCTTAAGCTATTCCATAAGATTGAAGAAACAGGAATACTCCCTTCCACCTTTTATGAAGCCAATATCACTCTGATACCAAAAGTTGATAGGGACAGAACAAAAAAGGAAAACTACAGACCAATATCTCTGATAAACATAGATGCCAAAATATTAAACAAGATCTTGGCCAACCGGATACAGCAACACATCAAAAAGATTGTTCATCATGACCAAGTGGGATTCAGCCCAGGAATGCAAGGCTGGTTCAACATCCGTAAGTCAATTAATGTCATTCACCACATCAATAAAAGCAAAGCCAAAAACCACATGATTATCTCAATAGATGCAGAGAAAGCCTGTGACAAAATCCAACACCTGTTCATGCTCAAAACTCTAGAAAAATGGGAATAGATGGGAAATTCCTCAAGATAGTGGAGTCTATATTTAGCAGACCTACAGCCAACATCATATTCAATGGACAGAAGCTGAAAGCATTCCCCCTCAGATCGGGGACTAGACAGGGCTGTCCACTGTCACCGTTACTCTTCAACATAGTATTGGAAGTTCTTGCCATAGCAATCAGGCAAGAGAAAGAAATCAAAGGGATACAGATTGGAAGGGAAGAAGTCAAGCTCTCACTATTTGCAGATGATATGATAGTATACATAGAAAGACCTAAAGAATCCAGCAGAAAATTACAGGAAGTTATTAGGCAATATAGCAAGGTATCAGGCTACAAAATCAATGTACAAAAATCAGTGGCATTTCTTTATGCAAACACTAAATCTGAAGAAGAAGACATCCAGAAATCACTCCCATTTACTGTTTCAGCAAAATCAATCAAATACCTAGGAATAAAGTTGACCAAAGAAGTGAAAGACTTGTATGCTGAAAACTATGAGTCGCTACTCAAGGAAATAGAAACTGATACCAAGAAATGGAAAGATATCCCATGCTCATGGATTGGAAGAATAAATATCATCAAAATGAATATTCTCCCCAGAGCCATATACAAATTTAATACAATACCCATCAAAGTTCCACCAGGCTTCTTTAAGAGAATAGAACAAACACTACAATCATTTATCTGGAACCTGAAAACACCTAGAATTGCCAAAACCATCTTAAGGAAAAGAAACAGAAATGGAGTCATCACACTCCCAGACCTTAAACTATATTATAAAGCCATCATCATCAAAACAGCGTGGTACTGGAACAAAAATAGGCACACAGACCAGTGGAACAGAATTGAAAGCCCAGAAGTAAATTCCCACACCTATGGGCATCTAAGCTTTGATAAGGGGGCCCAAAGTATTAAATGGAAAAAGGAGGCTCTCTTCAATAAATGGTGCTGGGAAAACTGGGTTGAAACATGCAGAAGAATGAAATTGAACCACTTTATCTCACCAGAAACAAAAATCAACTCCAATTTGATCAAAGACCTAGATGTCAGACCAGAAACAATCAAATCCTTAGAGGAAAACATTGGTAAAACACTTTCCCACCTACACCTCAAGGACATCTTTGATGAAACAAACCCAATTGCAGGGAAGACTAAAGCAGAAAGAAACCAATGGGACTACATCAAATTGAAAAGCTTCTGAACATCCAAAGAAACTTTTAAACAAACAGAGAGACCCCTCACAGAATGGGAGAAGATCTTCACATGCCAGACATCAGACAAGAAACTAATCACCAAAATATATAAAGAGCTCAGCAAACTTAGCACCAAAAAAGCAAATGACCCCATCCAAAAATGGGCACAGGATATGAACAAAACATTCACCTCAGAGGAGATCCAAAAGGCTAACAAACATATGAAAAACTGCTCTAGGTCACTGATTGTCAGAGAAATGCAAATTAAGACAACACTAAGATACCACCTCACTCCTGTAAGAATGGCATACATCAAAAAGGACAGCAGCAACAAATGCTGGAGAGGATGTGGGGGACAGAGGAACCCTTTTACATTGCTGGTGGGAATGTAAATTGGGACAGCCTCTGTGGAGAGCAGTCTGGAAAACTCTCACAAGGCTAGACATGGACCTTCCATATGATCCAGTAATTCCTCTCCTGGGGTTATACCCCAAGGACTCCATAACACCCAACCAAAAAGAGGTGTGTACTCCTATGTTCATAGCAGCACAATTCATAATAGCTAAAACCTGGAAGCAACCCAGGTGCCCAACAACAGATGAGTGGCTGAGAAAGCTTTGGTATATATACACAATGGAATACTATGCAGCTATCAAAAATAATGAACCCACCTTCTCTGACCCATCTTGGACAGAGCTAGAAGGAATTATGTTAAGTGAACTAAGTCAGAAAGATAAAGATGAGTATGGGATGATCCCACTCATCAACAGAAGTTGATTAAGAAGATGTGAAAGGGAACTAAAAGCAGGACCTGATCAAATTGTGAGTAGGGCACCAAAGTAAAAACCCAGTGGTGAGGGGTAGACATGCAGCTTCCTGGGCCAGTGGGGGGTGGGAGTGGGTGGGAGGGATGGGTCATAGTCCTTTGGTGGTGGGAATGGTGTTTATGTACACTCCTAGCAAAATGTAGACATATAAATCAGTAGTTAATTAATATGAGAGGGGGAAAATCAATTGTATGTCTCAAAGTTTCTCAAAACACAAACTGAATCCTTTTAATATATAGGCTGTGTATTTGATTCGTGGACTCTCTCAAAAGCCTAGACCAAGTAGATTAGAAGCATCTAATAGCACCGCTATATACAAGATACTGGATACTGTACAGCAAACCATAACAAAAGGACTTTTCAAAGTTAACCCAATTACCAAATAATGTGATGATAACATTAACTATCGATTGTCTTTTTGAACCTTAGACAGCAGGAACCTCACATCTCCACTATAGAGCCCCTACTTCCTCCAGTCCTGGAACCCTTGGATAGGGCCCACTTTCCCATATTCATCTCCCAATCCAAACCAAATAATATTGCATCCGCTGATCACAACCTAACCAACCGAACGATTGCCACCTCAACATGCTTCACCTCAGACTGTGTCCAGAGACTTCACGTGTGGAATGACAACCCTTCAGCTTCATTACTCGGGTGAGCCCTTTCCTTTTATAGTACACTCTAATTTCATCTCAGATGGTTCACTTCCTAACAAAGTCCCAAAACTTAGATATACACCAGTTTCTGTGAGAGAGAGCTTATGTGCACACGTATCCATAAACTACTGCAATATATATACCTGAAAGCAGTAGTACACTAGAGTTTGCAGTGAGTACCTCCCTAACACTTCCTCTCACTATTCCAAGCTTGGGATCCATGATTGCTCAACAAATTGTTTGGCTTCGTATGTTAACTCTCTTTTCAATCACCAGGTTCCAGATGCCACCAGGATGCTGGCCAAGCTTCCCTGGATTGAAGACCCCACCAATGTGTCCTGGAGCTCAGCTTCCCCAGAGACACACCTTACTAGGGAAAGAGAGAGGCAGACTGGGAGTATGGACCGACCAGTCAACGCCCATGTTCAGCGGGGAAGCAATTACAGAAGCCAGACCTTCTACCTTCTGCAACCCTCAACGACCCTGGGTCCATGCTCCCAGAGGGCTAGAGAATGGGAAAGCTATCAGGGGAGGGGGTGGGTTATGGAGATTGGGTGGTGGGAATTGTGTGGAGTTGTACCCTTCCTACCTTATGTTTTTGTTCATTAATCCTTTCTTAAATAAAAGATAAAATAAAATAAAAAGAATTCTTATCTCAGACTTTGAGTAAATGTTGATACTTTCTTTATTTTGAAAAGACAGGGGTAAATGGAGGAGAGATGGAGCATCATTGGGAGTCGGGCTGTAGCGCAGCGGGTTAAGCGCAGGTGGCACAAAGCACAAGGACCGGCATAAGGATGTCGGTTCGAACCCGGCTCCCCACCTGCAGAGGAGTCGCTTCACAGGCGGTGAAGCAACAGGTCTGCAGGTGTCTATCTTTCTCTCCTCCTCTCTGTCTTCCCCTCCTCTTCCCATTTCTCTCTGTGCTATCCAACAACGACAATAACAATAATAACTACAACAATAAAATAACAAGGGCAACAAAAGGGAATAAATAATTAAAATAAATATTAAAAAAAAGAAAGAGCATCATTGTTGTACTGTACCAACCTTCATGAAACCTCACCCCTGTGTGTGGGGACCAGGGTTTAATCCTGTGTTTTCAGGCATAATAACTAGTACAGTCTACAAAATGCCACTACTGCCACTTCGCATAAAATTAAACTGCATATAAATATAACAAATATATCTTTTGAGAACGCTATTATTTTGTTTTAATGAGAAAGACAGTACTGTTCAGCTCTAGTTTATGGTGGTGCTGGGGATGAAGTTGGGAATTCAGAGACTCGGGCATGGAAGTCTTGTATAACCATATTCTGTCTCCTCTGCATATGTACCCTGTGTCTTTGAGAGCCTCTTGATAGATTATTGTATTCTTCCAAATGTATATCATAAATTGAAAGCCCCTGATTTCGAGAATGAACTAGGAAGCTATTCAAGGCCCTGAGAGATGATTTAGGAGGTCAAGTGCAGGGTTTGCGTGAGTAAAGTCCGTAGTCCATCCCAAGTACCACATGTACACCTGTAGCCCTGCCACAACACTTTTTACTTTTTTTCCCTGCAGGTGGGGACCAGGGGCTTGAAAACTGTGATACTTTGTGTCACATGCACCATCTCCTGGCCCCATGTTTTGTTTTTTCTTTCTCTCACTCATAAAATGAAATAAATAAACAAGAGCTTAAACCATAAGTTTGTTCATCACAGCTTCACTATAAAATAGGAATAGTCTATACATAAAAATAAGATCTACTTGGGAGTCAGGCGGTAGTGCAGTGGGTTACGTGCACATAGCTCAAAGCACAAGGACCAGTGTAAGGATCCCAGTTCCAGCCCCCGGCTCCCCGCCTGCATGGAAGTCGCTTCAAAGGCGGTAAAGCAAGTCTGCAGGTGTCTGTCTTTCTCTCCCCCTCTCTATCTTCCCCTTTTCTCTTCATTTCTGTTTTATCCAACAACAATATAACAATAATAATAACTACAAAAACAATTAAAAAAACAATGACAATAAAAAAGGAATAAATAAATATTTTAAAAAATAAGGATTAATTAAATCTATCCATTGAAAGCATTAATGATAAAAAACATTCATTACTGTGAAGAAGTAAATGTGTCTAAGTTCTAATTTATTTATTTACACTATCTAGGAGCATTTCAGGATAGCCACTAAAAGATTAGGTTTTATACATATACATGTATATATGACATATATATATATTTAAAATATATATTTATTTATATATTACTTAGGTAATATAATTAAAGCATTCATCATTGTGTATGACCTAAAGTAAATTCACTGTAATTATTCCTTTGTATTTTTATAATATTGATAATTTTAGAAAATGACTTAACATTATGAAAACCCTTTCTGTAGATTTTTGATGGTATGCAAAAGCTTTTGATACGCTATTTAGCAAAAAATTATGTTAGAAAATTATTGTTCTAGTGCAGCAGGGTAAGCGCAAAGCACAAGGACCTGAGTAAGGATCCCTTTTCAAGCTCCTGGCTCCCCTCGTACAGGGGAGGGTCACTTCACAGGTGGTGAAGCAGGTCTGCAGGTGTCTTATCTTTTTCTCCCCCTCTCTGTCTTCCCCTCCTCTCTTCATTTCTCTCTGTCCTATCTAACAACAACAACAACAACAATAACTACAATAATAATAAAACACCACAAGGGCAACAAAAGGGAAAATAAAAAAATATAAAAATTAAAAATAAAAGAGAAAATTATTGTTCTGTAATTTTAATTTCATGTCAAAAGGAGAAGATTCAAGGAGTTAATGTTCACCTACAGTATTTTTTTTTTTACTAGTGAGTTAATAATGATTGACAAGATCCTGGGATAAGAGAGGTACAATTTATACAGTTTCCACAATAAGAGTTCCACACTGTTGACCAAAAGTGCTGAGAGGAGCATTCTTGTATCTGAGCTTTGTGTAGAAGTTTCTAATTTCCCACCATTAGATATGGTTGTTTTAGGATTTTTATAGATTTTTAAGTTTTACTTATTAATTACAAACAGAGAAAACCAGAACATCACTCTGGCACATGCAATGCCAGGAATTTAACTCTGACCCTTGTGCTTGTTAGTCCCGTCACTGTGGTACTTCCTGTGTTACCTACAGATTTATTTTAATCAAATTGAGAGTGTCCCTAATATATGAGACCATTTATTATGAGTTGGAGGTTGGCTTTACAAAATGGTCTTTTTGTAACCTATTGAGGTGATTGTGAATTTTAATTTATCATGTTGATCTAGTGTAATATATTGGCATATATCACTCTGTAAATTTTTGAAATATAGGTCAAGGGAGTTCGGCAGTAGCACAGCGGGTTAAGTGTATGTGTCCCGCGAAGCCCAAGGACAGGTGGAAGGATACCAGTTCGAGCCCGCGCTCCCCACCTGCAGGGGTGTCACTTTGCAAGCAGTGAAGCAGGTCTGCAGGTGTCTTTCTCTCCCCCTCTCCGTATTCCCCTCCCCTCTCCATTTCTCTTTCTTCTATCCAACAATGACGACGTCAATAACAACAACAATAATAACTACAACAAAAATTTAAAAACGAGGGAAACAAAAGGGAAAATAAATAAATATATATAAAAAAGAAATATAGGTCAACACCTTTTCAGACGTATCATACCATACCTACCATAAGAGTATAGTATCTCTCCATCATAGGCCACTGAACTACCCTCCACCTTTTGCTCCTAAGTCCTCTCCATTTGAGAAAATTTGGTTTTAGTCTAGTCAGAACACAAGGCCATTGTTTGTTGGTGCATTTTCAAAAAAGTGTTATTTTGCTTTGTGTTCTTATATCTCACATAAAGATGAAATCTTCAGTATTTGTTTTATTCAATCTGGCTTATTTCACTTAGCATAATATCCTCAAGTTCTGCTAACATTGTCCCAGATGGTACGTTTTAATCTTTTAATTTGCATCTGCGAAACTGTGTAGTGTGGGTATACGTATTGTTCATTAAATCATTCATCAATGACACTTAGGCTGTTTCCATACCCTGACTTCTGTAGGTAGGGCTCCTATTCTTGGAATTTTTACTTAGATATTAAATGTTGACTCATAGCAGATCTAGTTTTACTTTATTTCTCTCTCTCTCTCTCTTTAAACTTTATACTATTTTCTACGAAGGTTGCATCAATTTATATACCAACCAAAAGTGTATGAGAGTTCCTTATAAAATTCAATTTGCAGAAGGCCAGATGGTAGCACACTTGGTTAAGTGTATACATTACCAAGCACAAGCCTCTGGGATCCAGCCCCTACTGCCCACCAGTGGGGGAAAAGTTTCAGGAACAATGAAGCAGGTCTGTAGGTATCTCACTTTGTCTCTCCCTCCTTATCTCCTCTTCCCCTCTTAATTTCTATCTGTCTTATCTAATAAAAATATAAAGAAGAAAGAAAGAAAAGATAGCCACTGGCAATGGTGGAATCAAACTGCCAGCACTAACCCCAGTGATAACCCTGGTGGCAATTACAACAAACAAAGAACATTAAAAATTAATTTGCTATTATATGCACAAGACATTCTCTGGTTCTTATAGTTCTTATAGGGGTCTTTTAAGTTCCCGTGGCTTGTAAACTTAGGTGATTTAATATAGAGTTAAGTCATTAGTTTAACTAGAGTAAATGGAAATAAGATGGAAGTTTTAGTTCTGCTCATTTATTCTTACTAATGAACACAGGTTCATTGGCAAATAAAACAAGGCTTATTTGTTTTCCAAATTCTTGAATTATGCCAATTTCAATCTTTATAGAGCAGAATTCAGTAATTATAGTTCCATGCATTCTGTATGTACTTTATGTTATTTCCTATCGCAATGAGTGATATGAAAAGTTTTTTTTTTTTTTTAAGATAGTATCAAAATAATCTAATGGTGACTCACAAGCAGATAAGATGTTGACTGTGGAGGAAAGATGATGGTGCACCTGGATGAGCACACAAGGATCTGGATTAAAGCTCCTCATCATGGCCTGCAGGGGTAAAACTTCACAAGCAGTGAAGTAGTACTGCAGGCATCTCTGTTTCAATCCCTGTCTTCCCCTTCCCTCTGAATTTCTCTCTGTGTTTATCCAATCAGTCAATCAAATATTTAGAAATAACCTTTTCTTGTGTACAAATCTTAACTAATTTTGATCATAAGGTATGTGACCAACTAAGCAAAAAAGGATATCCATTGCACTATGACATGTTCAAAGACTTAAAAAACAAAAACAGCATGTACATCAAAAAGCATGCTGTCTAACTAAGAAATGTTTTGCGGCTGCAACAATGACACCAAACTGACTTCCCTCACCAGTGTGTTCTGGAACCCCATCTCTCCAGTGCCCTGCCCCACTAGGGAACCCATACCCACTGGGGGTATGGATTGGCCTGATAATGTCCAGGTCCAGCAGAGAAGCAATTACAGAAGCCAGACCTTCCACCTTCTGCTCCCATAATGATCATGGGCTCATACTCCCAGACAGATAAAGAATAGGAAAGCTTTTAAGAGAGGGGATGGCATATGGTACTCAGGTAGTGGGAATTGTATGGAATTCTTCCCCTCTTATCCTACAACCCTGTCAATTATTACTAAATCAATAAAAAAGGAAATGCATTGTTCCTTTACTTTTTTGATGAAGAAATAAACACCTATGGAGTTACTTGAAATCACCTATTTTGTTCACTGCTTTTCTTTTACTTATCTTTCATCATCAATTAAGATTTAGGTCTATGAAAATTAATTCTTCATAGTTTGTTTCTGTTAAGAGAATCCCTCTCTCTATGGTAGTTTCTTTCCTTTTATTAACTCTGATCTGAATTAAAAGCAAACGGATACCCAATAGAAATATGAATATAGCATCAATTATAAACCTGTGTATTTTTTGAGGCTGACACTATTCAATAACCAAAAACCTAATGATTTTTTTTTTCTGAGTGAACCTTTCAATTACTCATTCACTGTTACATCCATACTTAAATATTTCATTTACTGCCACAGCTCATTAGAATATAAATGAAGACTAAGGATTGAATTAGCACTTTGAGGGACTGATTGAGTCAGGATTAGTTCAGATGGATTTTCTAGCTGATGTCAGTTTTTCTCTTCTCACTAACAATATACATTAGATCAAAGAAATTATATTAGACCCCAAAATCTTTATATAAGTTTTTCAGAGTAGTATATGTGCACATGCTTAGATTCATAACCAGGTACAGTTCTGTTTGTCTGCAAAAGAGATCCAGAATGAACATAAGTAATTAACCTAAAATAAAGACATGTTAATGCTTGATTGTAGCTTCAATGTTTTGCAAGTTAATAATTTCTATATCACTAAAAATGAATTACCAGGAGTCAGGCGGTAGCGCATCGGGTTAAGCGCACGTGGCGCCAAGCGCAAAGACCTGTGTAAGGATCCCGGTTCGAGTCCCTGGCTCCTCACCTGTAAGGTAACCCTTCACAGGCGATGAAGCAGGTCTGCAAGTGTCTATGTTTCCCTCCCCATCTCTGTCTTCTCCTCCTCTCTACATTTCTCTCTGTCCTGTACAATAACAACAATAATAATTACAACAACAATGAAAAGCAAGGGCAACAAAAGGGAAAATAAATAAATATTAAAAAATGAATTTCCTAACAGGGATAAGTAGTTTGGATAATAAAATTTTATAAGCCATATATATATATATATATATATATATATATATATATATATATATGTATCTATATAATTTTTAAGCAATTATTCCAATGTACAAAGCTTTGGTTTCTAAACAAAAACATTAATTCTCCTAGAAACATGTTCTTTCCTGTTCATTTGAGCCTGAAAATATACTTTACCAAGATATTTGGCTTTCTTCAAACCCAGGAAAAAGCTTCCCCAGAAACCTGGGAATATATATACAAGCTAAATATTCTTTAGCATGGCCATGATGTCACCGTTTACAAAAGTTTAATTAACATCATTTACCAAGAGTGAGAACACCTTCCAATTTCTTCTTCTCCATGAGTCAACCATTCAAAATCAATATTTAATTGAGTAGTTTCTGAAACAATCTTTCTGGTGAAATCAACTAGAAATTACCAATGAAACTAGTAAAGTAAAACTACTCATACAGAGATTAAATCAGAAAGAATAAGGTATAAAAATTGCCATTTAATCCTACGAAGAAAGGAGAACAAGAGAAACTTGTTAGGCACAATGATAAAAAGTGGAACCAGAAGTTGATTTAAAGATGACTTAATAAGACTTTTCCCATGCAATGCTACATAAGACTCAAAAACACCTGCCTTTTCAGTAGAATCATCTTGGTTACTGTATGTACAAAACTGCATCTCTTATGTGTCACACAACATTAATGGTTTGTTAAACATGCAATTTTTTCCCTAGAGAGAATTACTGTTTGCTTCAAGCTGTACATGGAGCTGGGTTGAATGCTTTAAAATAACATTGCACCCCACTAGGAAAAGAGAGAGAGGCTTGCATTATGGATCGACCTGTCAATGCCCATGTTCAGTGGGGAAGAAATTACAGAAGCCAGACCTCTTACCTTCTGCACCCCATGATGATCCTGGGTCCATATGGCCAGAGGGATAAAGAATAAGAAGCTTTCAAGGGATGGGATTGGATATGGAGTTCTGGTGGTGGGAATTATATGGAATTGTACCCCTCTTATACTATGGTCTTGTCAATACTTCCATTTTATAAATAAATAAATAAACAAATAAATAAAATAATAAAATTTAAAAATAATACTTGAAGGAACAAGTTCACTGCCTAGCTGCAAAATCTCAGGTGAAAGTGGACTTCGTGCGCAATTTACTGAAGATTTAAATTTTACTGAAGGGGTACACAGAAACAAGCAGACTGTGATTCTTTCTTTTTTTTTACTTCTGCTTTAGTTGCTTGTTTTTAGATGTTTCATTGATTGTTTACATTTTGGGTGTTTTATTTCTAGAAAAGCTGATTAGAGAGAATAGAAAATTGATAAAATATAAATGTATTTATCTTCACATCTGTTTAAAAATTTCCAAAAGAAATAGATGTGCATAGCTTGCAAAAATAAAACATCTAGATTATTAATGGGATTTTATTTAAGTCATTTTTCTTTCCCAATAGTGCAAAAAATTTAATATACTTATTTCTGTTCCATCATCCTGTCCTCAGAGTAGTTATTTCTCCATAATTCTTTCTAAGAATAGAATAGCCTCTGTATGCACTGTATATGAACAAACACAGACAATCTCTCATAACCCCAATTAAAGAAAATTCAGGGGTGATACTTAAAGATAAGAACACAAACAACAACAACAACAAATAAAATACTGCTATCATAAAATTACATGAATTTGTAAGAAGTATAGTATTTTTAAGGCTTTTATATAATCTGTATATGAAAGCATAAGTATTTGAAACCAACTGCATTTTCAAAATAATTAAATGAATTAAGCATTTGGTACTTGATAAAAAGTGTGAACATTTAAAAATCTTAAATGCTGTTTATGGTATAATGTGTTTATTTTGCTTTTAAAAACTAATTATCCATATGCTAGTCTTCTGCAAGAATTTTACCAGTTCACTAAATTCATTCTGACTTTGCAATTTAATCCCTTTTGGGTGAACTGAGTTGAGGTTGGCTTATTATGGGCAATAAAGGTGGCAATGCAAATGGTAACTGTTAGAAACAGTGAAAGAAAGCCTCTGATAAGGTTCAACATCCTTTCATGATCAAAACACTATAAAAATGGGATTCTATGGAACATTCCTTAACCTAGTGAAGTCCATATAGCAAACCTACAGCCAATATTATATTCTAGGATGAGAAATTGATAACATTCCCACTTAGATAAAGTATGAGGCAGGGCCCTCTACCTCTATTACTATTCAACAGAGTATTAGAAGTTCTTTCCATTGCAATCATGGAAGAGAAGAGAGTTAAAGGGGTACAGATTGAGAGAGAAGAAGTTAAAATGTCCATATATGCAGATGACATAGTATACATATAAAAACCTAAAAAAAAAAAAAAAAAAGAACCAAACAGTAACATTCTGGAGATCATCAAGCAATGTATTAAGGTGTTAGGCTACGAAATTATCATACAAAATTCAGTGACACTCCTTTATGAAAACAAATTTATTAAGGACTTAGATGAACCTATCAGATACTTAGAAGAAAATATTGGCAGAATTCTTTTTCATCTAAATTTTATATGTACCTTCAATGGCACACATCCAATTGTAAGGAAGAGAAAAACAAAAATAAACTAATGGGACTACATATAATTAAACAGTTTCTGCACAGCAAAAGAAACCACCACCCAAACAAAGAGACCACTTACAGAGTGAGAGAAGATCTTTGCATGCCATACATCAGACAAAAGGCTAATAACCAAAATATATAAAGAGTTCCCCAAACTAAACAACAACCAAAGACCCTAGCTCAAACTGGGGAGAGGATATAAATAGAATAGTTGGGCAGGGGTAGATAGTATAATGGGTATGCAAGGAGACTCTAATGCCTCAGGTTCTGAAGTCCCAGGTTCAGTCTCCTGTACCACCATAAGCCAGAGCTGAGTAATGCTCTGGTAAAATAATAATAATAATAATAATAATAATAATCACCAAGAAGAGATTTAAAAAGCTAACAGAGAGATGAAAAAATGCTCCAGTTCATTGATTGACAGCAATGAGATTCAACTTCACTCCTTTGAGAATGTCATACATTAGAAAGAATAGTAAAAAATGCTGGAGAGAGAAGCATTGGATCAACCTTCCCGTGGTGCATCTCGTGAGTACCCATTCATTGGGGAAACTGACGATCCTCCCTAGCCAACTGAATCCACATGGATCCCAGTCACTTTCAAAGCCAGCAACAAGCAGCTCCTGACAGCTTTCAAGCTGTTGGTCCTGCTCTTCGAGTCCTCCAACTTAATGTTGAGGGGCTGTCCTTTGCCAAACGCGTTCTTATTGGTCAATTGGCGATACAATTAGATGTTATCTGCCTACAAGAAACACATATAGCAGTCGATGAAGCTGCTCGATTCACCATCAGTGGATTCGATTTAATATGCTATAATCTCCATCCTAAACACGGCCGAGCCATCTACGCCAAATCGTGTCTTGCGGACGTTTACCACACGGCCTCTTCGACCTTCTACGACTCCATTACTATTGGAACTATTCAGCTCGTCAACGTATATAAGCCTCCCAGTGCCTCATGGGATAATGAGGTCCTGCCTAGCCCCAATCACCCAGCCGTTTATGTTGGAGACTTTAATAGTCATCACCAAGACTGGGAATATTCCTCCACTCGTGCTGACGGCTCTATCTTAGCCAACTGGGCTTCAGGGAATGACCTCTCCCTATTATACGATCCCAAACAGCCAGGCTCTTTTCACAGTGCTAGATGGAATAAAGACTCGTCACCCGACCTGTGCTGGATTAGCACAGTCAACGGCCAAGCCTTTCCCGCTACGAGACAAGGTCTCAAGATCTTCCTGCACAGTCATCACCGCCCTGCTATCATCCACATTGGTCTCCAGCTCCCACTGATTCTGTGCTCGGAGAAACTAAGATGGAACTTTCGGAAAGCAAACTGGCGTCTGTTCAGTGATCTTACCAACAAATCTATTCCTGAAATTCCAATTAACTCTATCCCCTCTGAAGATTCCTACAGGCGCTTCCGCCAAGCCATCTTCAAAGCAGCTTCCCAAGCCATTCCTCGTGGGAGACGTGCTAACTATACGCCTTGTCTTGATGCTGAATGCGAGCAACTACTAAAGCAGTATGACGAGTCGGGCGACCCAGATGTGGCTGACCATCTCATTGCCTCCCTGGATGCAGCATGCCAAGCCCGCTGGCAACAACTCACGGAAAGTCTGAACTTCACCCACTCAAGTAGGAAGGCCTGGAAGCTTCTTCACAGACTGGGTGCCGGTAGCCAACCCCCTCCCATCTCCCACCCTCCCGTATCTCCAAACTCAGTGGCCAGTCACCTAACTCAAGTTGGACGTGCTAAGATCAACCCAGTCTGGAAAAGAGAAATTTCCCATGAGTGGTCATCCCACTTCCGGTTATCCTGTCCATCTCCAAAACTCTCTCCCTTTATACTGTCTGAACTGGAAGACGCTTTGAAGAGGGTTAAACTGGCAACAGCTGCTGGCTATGATAACATCACCCCAGAACTCATTCTTAACCTGGGTTCCGTGGCAAAGAAGTGGCTTGCTTCATTCCTGTCCCACATCTTGGAATCTGAGTCTATGCCCAAAGTTTGGCGTCATGCGAAGATTACAGCGGTTTTGAAACCAAAGAAAGACCCAACACTGGCTGCCAGCTATAGACCAATTTCTCTCCTCTCCGTGTGTTACAAAGTCTTCGAGAGGCTGCTTCTGTCACGTATTTCTCATCTTACAGAGAAATTCCTATCACCCGCCCAAGCTGGTTTCCGCCCAGGAAGATCTACCTGCGAACAAGCCCTGGCCCTCTCAACTTACATTGAGAATGGATTCCAGAAGAATTTAAAGACGGGTGCTATCTTTGTTGATCTCACAGCAGCCTATGACACCATCTGGCACCGTGGTCTCCTAGTCAAGATCTCAAGATGCCTGCCTCCATGGGTGGCCAACACTATATCGTTTCTTCTCCAAAACAGAAGATTCCGGGTACATCTGGGTGACAAGTCTAGCAGATGGAGACTTGTCTCAAGTGGCCTCCCCCAGGGCTCTTTTCTGGCTCCTACGCTACTCAATATTTACATCAATGACCTCCCAGAAACTTCTTCAAGGAAGTTCATCTACGCCGATGACATCTGCTGTGCAACTCAGGCATCCAAGTTCGACATCCTCGAGGAAACACTCACGAAAGACATGTCTCTGATATCTGATTACTGTAAAAAATGGCGACTAACCCCTAGCACTGCAAAAACGGTATCATCTGTTTTCCATTTACACCATGCCTCGGCCTCACGTGAGCTTAATGTGCAGCTTGGCGATACGAGAATCTGGCATGAAGCCCAGCCAGTCTGTCTTGGCATTACTCTCGATCGCACTCTGTTATTTCACAAACATCTCATAAAAACTGCAGCAAAGGTGGGCGCGAGGAATAACATCATTGCAAGACTGGCCAGCTCTTCATGGGGCGCTAGTGCTTCCACACTACGATCATCTTTGGCATTATGCTATTCCACTGCAGAATACTGTGCCCCAGGTTGGTTCCATAGCCCCCATGTCCACTTGGTCGATTCCAAATTATATTCCTCCATGAGGATAATTTCTGGAACCATCCGTTCCACCCCAGTTCCATGGCTGCCAGTTCTTAGCAACATCGCCCTGCCAGATATTCGTTGGGATGTGGCATCATCTAAGTTCATCTCCCATGTCTATGCTTGACCGGACCTGCCAATATACGCGGATATCTTCGCCCACCCTGTCCAACGCTTGACGTCTCGTCACCCAATCTGGTCCCCTATGCCTACATTGAACTTCTCTGTTCCAGTCTCTTGGAAACAGAGTTGGCAGTCAGCTGAGGTAAAGAACAAACACCTCATCACAGACCCCTGCAAGCGTCAACCCGGCTTTGACCTAGCACGTTATGATTGGGCCCTCCTCAATCGCTATTGAACAGGCCATGGCCGGTGCGCCGCTATGTTCCATCGCTGGGGAGCCAGAGACGACCCGAACTGCCCCTGCGGCTACAGACAGACTATGACCCACATAGTCAACGACTGCCACCTCTCCAGATTCAAAGGAGGTCTCGAAACTTTACATCAGGCTCAACCTGACGCTGTTGACTGGCTACGGAAGAAGGGCAAACGCTAGAAGAAGAAGAATGCTGGAGAGGTTGTAAGGGTTGCTGATGGGAATATAACTTGGTCCAACTTCTGTGGAGAGCTGTCTGGAGAACTCTCAGAAGGCTAGAAATGTACCTACACCTATGACCTGGGTGCCACACCTGGTTAAGTGCACACATTACCATACACAAGGACCCAGGTTCAAGCACCTGGTACCCACTTGCAAGGGGATAGCTTTATGAGTGGTGAAGCAGGGCTGCAGGTATCTCTGTGTTTGCCTCTCTCTACCTACTGCTGCACTCTCAATTTCTGTTTGTTTCTATCCAATGATAAATAAATGAAAATATTTTTTAAAAAGATTCCCAGAAATAAGAACAGAAATGGGGAACATAAGGTAGAACTTGTGGGGCTAGGTGGTGGCACACCTGGTTAAGCACACACATCACAATACAAAGTAGAATTTGCACTAAGTTTGGTGTATTGCCCCCAAAATTAAGGACTTTGATGAGGGAGGCACTTCCTGGTCCTGGTGCATGATGGTGTAGGAGAACATAGATCTGGGGGTGATAGTATTTTTCAGAACTGATACATTTACATATTTACCAACAACCGAATCTACTGTAAACCACCTATTCCCCCACAATAAAAAAATGTGAGTAAATACTAAAAAATCAAATGGAGAATTTGAGGAGCAACATGGATACTCATTAATGGTTGATTGCAGGACAAAATGGCATAATCCCTTGAAAGATGATTTGACAGTTTCTTATAAAATTAAATACACCTTTACTATCCAATGCAGCAATCATGGTTGTGTATTAACCTAATGAGCTAAAAATTTAAGTTCACACAGAAACCTTCACATGAATGTTCATAGGGACAAATAACAGTGAAGGATAACAACATGATTGCGAAAACTTTCATTGTTTCTCTAAAGATGACTGGACAAGGAAACCTGGAGGTAATAGTATAATATTCAGTGCCACAATGAAATTAACTGTCAAGGCATCAAAAGACATGGAAGTATCTTAAATGTGTATTACCAAGTAAAAGACATGTGTAGGCTGGAAAGACTATATATCGTATGATTCCAACTGAATTACTTGCTGGACATATGGAATCTGTTAAGAGATTAGTCGTTGACAAAAATGGGGAAAAGATGAGTAAACAGAGTACAGCGCATTCGTACAATTGCAAACTAAAATTCTATAATCTACAATAAATGTAGATTCATATCATTAAACATATTTCAACACACATGAAAGGCACAGCACTAAGAGAAAACCTTAATGTAAGTTATATTTAGGCTTTTGAGTGGTAATGATGTGTTTCATCATTTGTAAGAAATATACATTGTTGTTGGAAATATTCCTGGTCAAGTGTTGGGATGGTTTATTCTTGTGTGGAGGTTGTGGTTATGTGTCCTGCTTTGCTTTGTGTGTGACCCAGGTTCGATCTGGTCTCCACCACAGTAGGGGAAACCTCAGTGCTATAATGTCTTTCCTTCTCCCTACTCCTGTCTCCTTTCCATTTGAAGAAGTTTGCCTGGAGCAGTGAAGCCACAGCAGCAACAACAAAATATAGAACATTCTACATAATAAATCATTAATGACAAAACAAAGACACTAAGAACAAAAGAAATGCATTAAAGAGCCTTCTTTACTGCATGTGTGCAGTATTTTATAAACAAGTGATTTGAATGACTCACAAAGTACTTTTGAGAAAATAAAGCCAAATTCTTATCAAAGTTTCTTAGAAAACCCTCTCCATCAACAACAAACACACACAAAAATTTTTATAGGGAATCTTAAGATTCATGATATCCTTTCTAGATAAGTGTAATAGTAAAAACATTCCATATAACTAGGCATAAAATAGTCCATAAGTTTCTTCTTTTTTTTTAATTGTCTTTATTTATTTATTGGATAGAGACAGCCAGAAATCAAGAGGGAAGGGAGTGACAGAGACGAAGAGAGACACCTGCAGCCTTGCTTCACCATTCACAAAACTATCCCCCTGCGGTGGGGACCAGGGGCTCAAACCCAAGTCCTTGCTCACTGTAATGTGTGCGCTCAGCCAGGTGTGCCAACACCCGGCCCCAGTCCATAAGTTTCTATGAACAAAATTTACCTTATTAAAAATTGAATAAGTACTATAAAGATGTATTCACCTTGGATTTAAATAAGAGTGTCTTGTTGAAAGTCATGATTTATACTCATCACATTTCACTCAGAGATATGCCCTTATGTTATAAAAATACCTCCACCCTGAAGATAAAATCTTTAAGTAAATATAACTCAAATCATTGCATTTTCTGAAGTAAATAATGACAAACACTATACTATTACCATTGTTTCAGGAACATATTTAAGAAAATCTTTCTAAGTAAAAATTAATAAGACAGTCATTATCTTCTGGAGTATCTTAGGTGTTGGTGAACTCATTATATTTTAGACTATCATTTTTTTTTGGTAGAAAAAAGTGCACAATAATTAATGCACTTCAAGTACACAGTATAGTAAGATTGACTGTAACTCTACAGGGAGTAGTCATTCTCAGTATGAAGAGCAAAACAGCAGCGTGGTTAATTAAATTATTATTATTGTTCTAAAAATAGAAGAAGAGAATTTCATTAAGTATTACATATTCACCACAGGTATTTTAGCATATTAAACTTTCTCATTTATTATGTAGAATATTTCTTTATAGGATGTTATTTCTAAAGGTAAAAACAAATGCCAAACATACAAATATGTAAATACATAAGTACATGAGCTTCTGAATATGCTATCCAACAATACAAAACAACACTAAAAACAAATTGATTAGTGGGAGAGAATAAAGAATTGCTTTACTTTAGTAATAAATATTTCAATGGAGTTAGAGGAAAAGAATCAGGAAAATAAGCAATGTTGTAATTGGCAATCTTGAAGAGTTAAGAATATCTTTATTTTTTATAACTTTATAAGCTGTGCTACTCATTATTCCCACTACAGACAGTCATTTCCAAGTTGTTTACTTTTGTGAAAAGTAAATGAAAAATAAGGAAGGTGAGATAGGACTGCTTATAGGAAGCCAAAGCCTGACTCTGCTTTGCTGTCGGGTTGTTCTCTGTTTCTGGGCTTGATGAGGGAGGAGACACAAAGAGTGAACATGAAATGTCAGTGGAGGACCATCTTCACTGTATTTTTCTACAGGCTGGGAGTATGGATCGACTTGTCAATGCCCATGTTCAGCAGGGTGAAGCAATTACAGAAGCCAGACCTCCCACCGTCTGCACCCCATAAAGATCTTGGGTCCATATGCCCAGAGTGGTAAAGAATAGGAAAGCTCTCGGGGGGGGGGGGGGATTGGATATAGAGCTCTGGTGTGGAAATTGTGTGAAATTGTACTCCTCTTATCCTATGGTCTTGCCAACATTTCCATTTTATAAATAAAAATGTTTTTAAAAAAGAAATATAAACTAAGGAAACTCTTGTTTCTTATAAGTACACCCCCACTGGTCGATGTGATAGAAGCTTTGTCTGAACAAGTTAAAATTGAGAACAGTATTTTAAATGTAACTTATTTAAAATAGTAAAACTAAGGGTCAGAGCAATGACGGTAGATAGAGCACATTTGTGTATGTCAGACCTGAGCTCTCTCTCTTCTCTCTCTCTACACACACACACACACACACACACACACACACACACACACACACGATTAAACTCATATTTTAAAATAAAAATTAAAAATAAGGATTTAATGGGAACAATAAGATGTTGAAGTATTGATGTTATCTTTAAGTTGTTCTCTTATGTTACTCTTAAAAAATGTGGTTTTATACTTTAATTTTTGTCCCTTCTAAGAAATTTTAAAAAGTGTTTCATATAGAGAGTCAAAATTAATATCTTAAAGTTTCTCCCTACTTTATAATTTTGATTCTTGTGATGACCAAGAAGGGTTTAGTTGTTCAGATAGACTAGGCTACCACCAAGATTTGTTTTTTAACCAGAGTACTGCTCACAGTGCTTATAGTGCTTATAGTGGTACAGGAGATTGAACCTGGGACTTTGGAATTGCAGGCATGTGAGTCTCTTTGCACAACCATTATGCTATATATGCTATACATGGCCACTCTGTGTTGGAAGAAATTTTAACTAGTTATTTTCTATTTTAGTTGTGTTAGGCATGGGTTCAGAGGACCATGTATTTGCCAAATAAGAATGATTGAGGGAGGAAGTCAGAAGATGACGGACTGAGAAGTCGCTGACAGCGAGCGCTCTGACCGCATCGTCGGCAACGGTAGGATTTTCTGCCTTTAGCAGGCCAGTTAATAAGGGGTGACACCAAAAAGTGAGTACAATTTAATTTGGGTTAAGAATTAGAGTAAAGGTGACACGGACTAGCGGGGCTCCAGAATTCCCAGGGCGCTGGGCAAGGCGAGTGCGCCGGGCATTGTCCTCCGCCCGCCCAGGAAGGTGGCTCCTCTGCCGGTTGCAGAGCGCGGTGGGCAGAGGACCCGGAGAGAGCACTTTAGCTCGGGGGCTTTCTCTTGGGAGTCTCTAGGGTCCACTGCGACCCTGAGAGCAGATCCAAAGACTTCTTGAGTATAGCTCTCATTGGATCAAAGGATTTGGAGCTAGTTTTCATTTTTGAGAAATCCTTTAAAAAAGTCTGGAGGGGGGGGTTTCCCGGAAGATGGCGGACTGAGAAGCGGCTAGCCTTTGAGCTCCGGACACATCTCGTGTAAACAACAGGAGTTTCTGCCTTTAGCAGGCCAGCCAATAAGGGGCCATAGCGGTGACACCAAGGAGGTGGCTATAACTTAATTTGGGTTAAGAATTAGAATAGGGGAAAAAAATTCTTTTTTCTTCCTTTTAATTTTCAAGCATACATCCTTCCCGCCGCCCCCCCACCCCCATAAGCAGTGCCTGGGACCAGCTACTAGCAGGATACCCCATACCACCAAACAGGGTTTTTTTTTTTTTTTTTAACTCACTGATACACATTTGGGAAGTTCCTCGCACTGCTCTTTAATTACAACCCTTCTTCTTATCTTCTCCCTTTTCTCTCTCTTATCTCTCTCTATCTCTTTTTTTTATTTTATTTTTTTTTATTATTATTTTTTAATCTTGTCATACACTTCTTTCTTCTTTGCCTTTCTGAATTTGTGAATTACTTTGGGGAAGAAATCTGACCCAGAGTGGACTCTCTATGTGTGTATCTCTGCTCTAGTTCCCTTTACACTCTTGTTACCCCTAGAATATACACTGAATAGTAGATTTGCATAACTGTCTATTCTTGCTATCCTCTCTTTCTTTTCTCATTCTTCACTGGGATTTGGTTACTATTTTTTCACGGACTGGAGAAATTGTTTGGCTAACTGGTAACGATTAAACTCCTTCAATACTTACTTCAGTTGCTACTGTAATTCCGGAGGTTGGTGAGTGCAATTGTCATAAAGGTATTTAGTACAGTGTTACTTGTGCTCAAAACACAACAACTGAGGAACAACAGAGCATTAAAAAAAAAAAAAAGAGAGAGAGAAACACATAAAAAAAATGGGTAGATTAAAAACAAATAAAACTGCTACTCCAATGAATGAAGACAAGAGCCCAGAAGAAACCACAAATCAGTCAGAAGTAACCATAGATAAGAAAAGTATGCAAGCAATAATAAACTTATTAATCACAGAAATGAAAACAACATTGGAGGAAAGGAATGGCAGTATTAGGGAAACAACAGTTGAGACCCCCAAGGAAAATACTGATTATCTTGAGACAATTAGAGAACTGAAAGCTGAAATAGCTGTAATGAAGAAAGAAGCTGAGGCAAGGGAAAGCAGACTAACAGAAGCAGAAAACAGAATTAGTCAGACAGAGGATGAGTTAGAGAAAACTAAGAAAGAGGTGAAAGAGCTTAAAAAGAGATTGAGAGACACTGAAAACAACAACAGAGACATATGGGATGATCTCAAAAGAAGTAACATTCGTATAATTGGCCTGCCAGAGGAAGAAAGAGAGGAAGGGGAAGCAAACATTCTAGAGGAAATAATAGAAGAAAACTTCCCAGACCTGAATAACAGAAAGGATATCAAGGTGCAAGAGGCCAGAGAGTACCAAACAGAATCAACCCAGACCTGAAAACACCAAGAACATCATAGTCACAATGAGAAGAAGTAAGGATAAAGAAAGGATCCTAAAGGCTGCAAGAGAGAAACAAAAAGTCACATACAGGGGAAAACCCATAAGACTTTCTGCAGATTTCTCAACTCAAACTCTAAAAGCCAGAAGGGAGTGGCAAGATATCTATCGAGCCCTGAATGAAAAAGGGTTTCAACCAAGGATAATATATCCTGCTAGACTTTCATTCAAGCTAGATGGAGGGATCAAAACCTTCTTAGACAAACAACAGTTAAAGGAGGCAACTATCACCAAGCCGGCCCTGAAAGAGGTACTAAAAGACCTCTTATAAACAAGAACATCACTATAATACTTGTAATATATCAGAGTAAACAAATCGTTTTTTAGAACAATGGCACTACAATACATTAAATCCATAATATCAATAAATGTCAATGGCTTAGACTCACCAATCAAAAGGCACAGGGTGGGGGGATGGATCAGAAAACATAACCCAACCATATGCTGCTTGCAAGAATCCCATCTGTCACAACAAGATAAACACAGACTTAAAGTGAAAGGATGGAAAACTATCATACAGGCTAACGGTCCACAAAAAAGGGCAGGAACAGCCATTCTCATCTCAGACACGATAGATTTTAAATTAAATAAAGTAATAAAAGATAGGCAAGGACATTACATAAGGATTAGAGGATTAATCAGCCAAGAAGACTTAACAATTATTAACATCTATGCACCCAACGAGGGACCATCTAAATACATTAAACACCTACTGAAAGAATTTCAAAAATACATCAATAGTAATACAATAATAGTGGGAGACTTCAATACCCCACTCTCACACTTAGACAGATCAACAAAGCAGAGAACCAATAAAGATACAAGAGAATTGAATGAAGAGATTGACAGACTAGACCTCTTGGACATTTTCAGACTCCTCCACCCCAAAAAACTGGAATACACCTTCTTTTCAAATCCACATAACACATACTCAAGGATAGACCACATGTTAGGCCACAAAGACAGCATCAATAAATTCAAGAGCATTGAAATCATCCCAAGTATCTTCTCAGACCACAGTGGAGTAAAACTAACTTTTAACAACAAACGGAAAATTATTAAAAGACACAGAATTTGGAAACTAAACAACATGCTCCTTAAGAACCACTGGGTCAGAGACTCACTCAAACAGGAAATTCAAATGTTCCTGGAAACTAATGAAAATGAAGATACAACCTATCAAAATATTTGGGACACAGCGAAAGCAGTACTGAGAGGGAAACTTATAGCCATACAATCACATATTAAACACCAAGAAGAAGCCCAAATGAACGACCTTACTACACACCTCAAGGACTTAGAGGAAGAGGAACAAAGGAACCCTAAAGCAACCAGAAGGACAGAAATCACTAAAGTTTGAGCAGAAATAAACAACATCGAAAATAAAAGAACCATACAAAAGATCAATGAAGCCAAAGGTTGGTTCTTTGAAAGATTAAACAAAATTGACAAACCCCTAGCCAGAATCACCAAACAAAAAAGAGAGAAGACTCAAATTAATAGAATTGTAAACGATGCAGGAGATATCACAACTGACACCACAGAAATCCAGAGAATTCTGCGAAACTTCTTTAAAGAACTATATGCCACCAAGCTAGAGAATCTGGAAGAAATGGAACAATTCCTAGAAACCTATGCACTTCCAAAACTGAACCAAGAAGAACTACAAAATCTAAATGCACCAATCACAGACAAAGAAATTGAAACCGTTATTAAGAATCTCCCCAACAACAAAAGTCCTGGACCAGATGGCTTCACAAACAAATTCTACAAAACTTTCAGGAAACAGTTAATACCCATACTTCTTAAGCTATTCCATAAGATTGAAGAAACAGGAATACTCCCTTCCACCTTTTATGAAGCCAACATCACCCTGATACCAAAAGCTGATAGGGACAGAACAAAAAAGGAAAACTACAGACCAATATCTCTGATGAACATAGATGCCAAAATATTAAACAAGATCTTGGCCAATCGGATACAGCAACACATCAAAAAGATTGTTCATCATGACCAAGTGGGATTCATCCCAGGAATGCAAGGCTGGTTCAACATCTGTAAATCAATCAATGTCATTCATCACATCAATAAAAGCAAAGCCAAAAACCACATGATTATCTCAATAGATGCAGAGAAAGCCTTTGACAAAATCCAACACCCATTCATGCTCAAAACTCTACAAAAAATGGGAATAGATGGGAAATTCCACAAGATAGTAGAGTCTATATATAGCAAACCTACAGCCAACATCATACTCAATGGACAGAAGCTGAAAGCATTCCCCCTCAGATCGGGGACTAGACAGGGCTGTCCACTGTCACCGTTACTCTTCAACATAGTATTGGAAGTTCTTGCCATAGCAATCAGGCAAGAGAAAGAAATCAAAGGGATAGAGATTGGAAGGGAAGAAGTCAAGCTCTCACTATTTGCAGATGATATGATAGTATACATAGAAAGACCTAAAGAATCCAGTAGAAAATTACTGGAAGTTGTTAGGCAATATAGCAAGGTATCAGGCTACAAAATCAATGTACAAAAATCAGTGGCATTTCTTTGTGCAAACACTAAATCTGAAGAAGAAGACATCCAGAAATCACTCCCATTTACTGTTTCAGCAAAATCAATCAAATACCTAGGAATAAAGTTGACCAAAGAAGAGAAAGACTTGTATGCTGAAAACTATGAGTCGCTACTCAAGGAGATAGAAACTGATACCAAGAAATGGAAAGATATCACATGCTCATGGATTGGAAGAATAAATATCATCAAAATGAATATTCTCCCCAGAGCCATATACAAATTTAATGCAATACCCATCAAAGTTCCACCAGGCTTCTTTAAGAGAATAGAACAAACACTACAATCATTTATCTGGAACCTGAAAACACCTAGAATTGCCAAAACCATCTTAAGGAAAAGAAACAGAATTGGAGGCATCACACTCCCAGACCTTAAACTATATTATAAAGCCATCATCATCAAAACAGCATGGTACTGGAACAAAAATAGGCACACAGACCAGTGGAACAGAATTGAAAGCCCAGAAGTAAATCCCAACACCTATGGGCATCTAATCTTTGATAAGGGGGCCCAAAGGATTAAATGGAAAAAGGAGGCTCTCTTCAATAAATGGTGCTGGGAAAACTGGGTTGAAACATGCAGAAGAATGAAATTGAACCACTTTATCTCACCAGAAACAAAAATCAACTCCAAATGGATCAAAGACCTAGATGTCAGACCAGAAACAATCAAATACTTAGAGGAAAACATTGGTAAAACACTTTCCCACATACACCTCAAGGACATCTTTGATGAATCAAACCCAATTGCAAGGAAGACCAAAGCAGAAACAAACCAATGGGACTACATCAAATTGAAAAGCTTCTGCACATCCAAAGAAACTATTAAACAAACAGAGAGACCCCTCACAGAATGGGAGAAGATCTTCACATGCCAGACATCAGACAAGAAACTAATCACCAAAATATATAAAGAGCTCAGCAAACTTAGCACCAAAAAAGCAAATGACCCCATCCAAAAATGGGCAGAGGAAATGAACAAAACATTCACCACAGAGGAGATCCAAAAGGCTAACAAACATATGAAAAACTGCTCTAGGTCACTGATTGTCAGAGAAATGCAAATTAAGACAACACTAAGATACCACCTCACTCCTGTAAGAATGGCATACATCAAAAAGGACAGCAGCAACAAATGCTGGAGAGGATGTGGGGACAGAGGAACCCTTTTACATTGCTGGTGGGAATGTAAATTGGTACAGCCTCTGTGGAGAGCAGTCTGGAAAACTCTCAGAAGGCTAGACATGGACCTTCCATATGACCCAATAATTCCTCTCCTGGGGTTATACCCCAAGGACTCCATAACACCCAACCAAAAAGAGGTGTGTACTCCTATGTTCATAGCAGCATAATTGATAATAGCTAAAACCTGGAAGCAACCCAGGTGCCCAACAACAGATGAGTGGCTGAGAAAGCTGTGGTATATATACACAATGGAATACTATGCAGCTATCAAGTACAATGAACCCACCTTCTCTGACCCATCTTGGACAGAGCTAGAAGGAATTATGTTAAGTGAACTAAGTCAGAAAGATAAAGATGAGTATGGGATGATCCCACTCATCAACAGAAGCTGACTTAGAAGATCTGAAAGGGAAACTAAAAGCAGGACCTGATCAAATTGTAAGTAGGGCACCAAAGTAAAAACCCAGTGGTGAGGGGTAGGCATGTAGCTTCCTGGGCCTTTGGGACATCATCCAAACTGACAAAGAGAAGGATGCCCCTGTCATAATAAAGAATTAGCATTGGGTCAGCAATGCCCTAGTAAAGAGTTAAAAACCCTCACCCCAGGGCACCAAAGTAAAAGCCCTGTGGTGAGGGGTAGACATGCAGCTTCCTGGGTCAGTGGGGGGTGGGAGTGGGTGGGAGGGATGGGTCACAGTCTTTTGGTGGTGGGAATGGTGTTTATGTACACTCCTAGCAAAATGTAGACATATAAATCAGTAGCTAATTAATATGAGAGGAGGAAATCAATTGTATCTCAAAGTTTCTCAAAAGACAAACTGAATCTTTTTAATATATAGGCTATGTATTTGATATGCGGACTCTCTCAAAAGCCTAGACCAAGTATCAACAATGATAACACCAGTAACAACAACAATAATAATTACAGCAATAAAACAACAAGCGCAACAAAAGGGAAAATAAATAAATTAATTAAAACAAAAGAAAGATTGACAGGTGGATAAATGAAATATGAGAATATATAGCACATATACTTCAGGAAACATATCTCTGAAAGAGATCAATCTTTGTGACTGCAAATCAGTATGATCACTGCAGGGTCTCATCTAGATTAGCACTTTCCACTAGTAGTATTATTTTGCTTTAGACAAACTTTGAATGAGTTTCCTGAGCCCTTAAGGTAAATTGAAAGATTTACTGACCACAAGAAATAAATAGAATCTGAAGTAAATTCACTTTAGTCTAACAAATGATTCTCATTATTTAAGTTCTAACATTGCCATTAGAAATAGTGGGATGTTATTTGATTTGGCTGTAAATTGCTTACATATAAGTAGAACTTAGAAGAACTATTATCCCTTTATTTGAAAGCTGTACAGTCACATTTTAATGTAAGAAGGCATCTAAAAACAAAATCATGGCCAACTATGTAGGGCATAAATATGAGAGACCCACAGTTTAATCCCTACACTACATATGCCACTGTGATGCTCTGGTTTCTCTCTCTAATAATACATATAAACAAATCTTTAAAAATTAAAGGATAATGAATATAGACTGTAGTGAAAACAGTTAGCTAATCATTTACTAAGATAGTAGCTACATTAAATTTGCAAAGACAAAATAAAAAATGCTTTCAGTGTCCCAGTGCATGGATATTTTAAAGTTTTTTTTACATCAACTTTGAACTTAAAAAGTCTCTCAATTAGAAATCAGTAATATACTCACACCTTGACTTCTCCTGTACTTCCCGAGACTGATTAGAAATAGATCATCAGTGCTGGGGCAGGGGGTGGAGAGTGGATAGTACCTGTGAGTAGGACAGAGGAATGGAAGAATGCTGCACTCGGCAGACTTCACCCACGGTCGTGTGTGAGGACCTGCGTTCAAACCTCTGGTCCTCACCTGAAGGAAGAAACCTTTAAAAATGGTAGAACAGTGGTGCAGGTGTCACCTTTCTCTTGATTGCTTGCTTCCTCCTGTACTCTGTCAAAGAAAAAGAAACAAAAAAATGACTGGCAGGAGAAGAGGAGTTGTCATCCAGGCATTGAGACTCACAATAAACCTGATGGCAAATAGAAAAATAATAAAATAAATTTTAAAAGTTATTAAAGATATATTTTTTGCTTTATCAAAATATTTTAAAAATATTTATTGCTGGATAGAGACAGAAAGAAACTGAGAGAAGATGGCGAGATACGGTGAGAGACAGAGAGACAAAGTGCAGGCCTGCTTCACCACTCTTGAAGCTTTCTCCCTGAAGGTGGGAACCAGGGACTTGAACCTGGGTCCTTGTGCACTGTAATGTGTGTGCTTAAGCAGGTGTGCCACTACCTGGCCTGCTCAGACATATTTAAGTATAATGAATTGCAAACTGATTTAATTCATACATATTAAATCAATGTAGCTGGTGTGAATTTATAAGTAACAATTTCTTTTAGTAGAAGAAATGTTCCATGTATGATTCCTCTATATGTAAAATATGCAATAACAAATCAGAATCTGTTTAAGTAGTTGTCTAATCAATTTTGTCTTCTGTAACAGTAAGATTGAAAACCTAAGCAACAAGTCGACAATACATATTGATTCAACAGATGACAAAGCTAGAAAACTAAGTTCTCATGGCAGTGGGGATTGTTTGGAATTGTGCCCCTCTTATCCTGTGGTCTTAGAGATATTTTTTATTTTACAAATAAATTAATAATAACAAAGTTAAAAAAAAAGAAAAAAGAAAACTAAGTTCCATAAGAATTAACATCCTAATAGATTAGGAAGCAGCATAGTACTAAAAAATTATTAATAAAAGCAAGAAAATTTCACGTAATTTCAACTTTAAACATACTGGAAGATTGCAGAGATACATGTCCATATTACCATCGATCCTGAATATTTAGAACTGACAATACAGCTCAACTAAGAATGTGCCTTGCCATCTATGAACCCAATTTAGTGCCTGGCCCCCATCACATTGGGAAAATTTCAATGCTAGGGTCTCTTTCTCTCCCTCTCTCTTCCCTCCCTCCTTTCTCTCTCTTTATCCCTCTTGCACTCACTCCTGTTCTCTTACTCTCTGCCTCTTTGCCATCTCCCTCCTTTGATCTGAGAAGTCAGTCCATAACATTGAAGCCATGATGATGACAAATAAATAAATAAATAAATCATGACTGTATAAAGGCTTTTCAAACTTAACAGGCTACATACTAACTTAGACAAGTTACCAGTCAGAATTTATTTGTATCTCTCAATATTATAAAGGCTTTCAAAACTAATATTGATACTATCAAAATGTCAACATAGATGTTATTGATGTCATTACAAAAGACATATTGCCAAATAGTATATTTCTTATTTCATTCTTTGATACAAAGGCTAGACATGGACCTCCATATGATCCAGTAATTCCTCTCCTGGAGATACACCCCAAGGACTCCATAACACCCAAAAAGAGGTGTGTACTCCTATGTTCATAGCAGCACAATTCATAATAGCTAAAACCTGGAAGCAACCCAGATGCCCAACAACAGATGAGTGGCTGAGAAAGCTGTGGTATATATACACAATGGAATACTATGCAGCTATCAAGAACAATGAACCCACCTTCTCTGACCCATCTTGGACAGAGCTAGAAGGAATTATGTTAAGTGAGCTAAGTCAGAAAGATAAAGATGAGTATTTGATGATCCCATTCATCAACAGAAGTTGAGAAAGAAGATCTGAAAGGGAAACTAAAAGCAGGATCTGACTAAATTGAAAGTAGGGCACCAAAGTAAAAACCCTGTGGTGAGTGGGAGGGTGGACATGAGGCTTCCTGGGCTGGCAGGTGGGTGGGATGAGACACAATCTTTTGTTGATGGGAATGGTGTTTATGTACACACCTATTAAATTATAGTCATATAAATCAATATTTAATTAATATGAGAGGGGGAAAATTGATTGTATGTCTAACAAAGGGACTTTTCAAAGTTAACCCAATTACCAAATAATGTGATGATAGCAGTAAATATCCATTGTCTTCTTGAACCCTAAGACAGCAGGAAACTCACATTTCCACTATAGAGTCTAAACTTCCCCCAGTCCTGGGACCCTAGGATATGGCCCACTTTTCCGTATGCTTCTCACAATTCTTATTGCATCCACTTTATACATTTTTCATTGCTTATGCACTTGCTTAATATAATCCAGTATTTATTTTCTTTATTTAAGAAAGGATTAATTAACAAAACCATAGGGTAGGAGGGGTACAACTCCACACAATTCCCACCACCCAATCTCCATATCCCACCCCCTCCCCTGATAGCTTTCCCATTCTCTATCCCTCTGGGAGCATGGACTCACGGTCATTGTGGGTTGCAGAAGGTAGAAGGTCTGGCTTCTGTAATTGCTTCCCCACTGAACATGGGCGTTGACTGGTCGGTCCATACTCCCAGTCTGCCTTTCTCTTTCTGGACACAGTCTGAAGTGAAGCATGTTGAGGTGGCAATCGTTGCGTTGGATAGGTTGTGATCGGCAGATGCAATATTATTTGATATGGATTGGGAGAGGCATACGGGAAAGTGGGCCCTATCCAAGGGTTCCAGGACTGGGGAAAGTAGATAGAGGCTCTATAGTGGAGATGTGAGGTTCCTGCTATCTTAGGGTTCAAAAAGAAAATCGATAGTTATGTTATTATCACATTAATTGGTAATTGGGTTAACTTTGAAAAGTCCTTTTGTTAGGGTTTGCTGTACAGTACCCAGTATCTTGTATATAGCTGTGCTATTGGTTGCTTCTGATCTACTTGGTCTAGGTTTTGAGAGTCTGCATATAAATTACACAGCAATTTGGTCAGGTCCTGCTTTTAATTTCCCTTTCAGATCTTCTTGCTCAACTTCTGTTGATGAGTGGGATCATCCCATACTCATCTTTATCTTTCTGACTTAGCTCACTTAACATAATTCCTTCTAGCTCTGTCCAAGATAGGTCAGAGAAGGTGGGTTCATTGTTCTTGATAGCTGCATAGTATTCCATTGTGTATATATACCACAGCTTTCTCAGCCACTCATCTGGTGTTGGGCACCTGGGTTGCTTCCAACCCAGGTTGGTTTTAGCTATTATGAATTGTGCTGCTATGAACATAGGAGTACACACCTCTTTTTGGTTGGGTGTTATGGAGTCCTTGGGGTATATCTCCAGGAGAGGAATTACTGGATCATATGGAGGTCCATGTCTAGCCTTGTGAGAGTTTTCCAGACTGCTCTCCACAGAGGCTGGACCAATTTACATTCCCACCAGCAATATAAAAGGGTTCCTCTGTCCCCACATCCTCTCCAGCATTTGTTGCTGCTGTCCTTTTTGATGTATGCCATTCTTACAGGAGTGAGGTGGTATCTCAATGCTGTCTTAATTTGCATTTCTCTGACAATCAGTGACCTAAATCAGTTTTTCATATATTTGTTAGCCTTTTGTATCATCTCTGGAATGAATGGTCTGTTCATATCCTCTGCCCATTTATGGATGGGGTCATTTGCTTCTTTGGTGCTAAGTTTGCTGAGTTCTCTGTATATTTTGGTGATTAGTCTCTTGTCTGATGTATGGCATGGGAAGATCTTCTCCCATTCTGTGAGGGGTCTCTTTGTTTGTGTGATAGTTTCTTTGCCTGTGCATAAGCTTTTCAATTTGATATAGTCCCATTGGTTTGTTTCTGCTTTAGTCTTCCTTACAATTGGGTTTGTTTCATCAAAGATGTCATTGAGGTTTAGGTGGGGAAATGTTTTACCAATGTTTTCCTCCAAGTATTTGATTGTTTTTGGTCTAGAATCCATGTCTTTAATCCATTATGAGTTCATTTTTGTTTCTGGTGAGATAAAGTGGTTCAGTTTCATTCTTCTGCATGTTTCAACCCAGTTTTCACAGCACCATTTATTGAAGAGAGCCTCCTTCATCCACTTAATACTTTGGGCTCCCTTATCAAAGATTAGATGTCCATAGGAGTGGAGGTTTAGTTCTGGGCTTTCAATTCTGTTCCACTGGTCTGTGTGCCTACTTTTGTTCCAGTACCAGGCTGTTTTGATTGTGATGGCTTTATAATAAAGTTTGAGGTCTGGGAGTGTGATGCCTCCATTTCTGTTTCTTTTCTTCTAGATGGTTTTGGCAATTCTAGGTGTTTTCTGATTCCAGGTAAATGATTGTAGTTTTTGTTCTATTCTCTTAAAGAAGCTTGGTGGAACTTTGATGGGTATCGCATTAAATTTGTATATATGGCTCTGGGAAGAATATTCATTTTGATGATATTTATTCTTCTAATCCATGAGCATGGGATATCTTTCCATTTCTTGGTATCAGTTTCTATTTCCTTGAATAGTGACTCATAGTTTACAGTACACAAATCTTTCACTTCTTTGGTCAGCTTTACTCCTAGGTATTTGATTGATTTTGCTGAAACAGTGAATGGGAGTGATTTCTGGATGTCTTCTTCTTCAGATTTAGTGTTTGCATAAAGAAATGCCACTGATTTTTATACATTGATTTTGTAGCCTGACACCTTGCTATATTGCCTAATAACTTCTAGTAGTTTTCTGCTGGATTCTTTAGGTTTTTCTATGTATACTATCATATCATCTGCAAATAGTGAGAGCTTGACTTCTTCCCTTCCAATCTGTATTCCTTTGATTCCTTTCTCTTGTATTATTGCTATGGCAAGAACTTCCAATACTATGTTGAAGAGTAGTGGTGACAGTGGACAGCCCTGTCTAGTCCCCATCTGAGAGGGAATGCTTTCAGCTTCTGTCCATTGAGTATGATGTTGGTTGTAGGGTTGCTATATATGTATATATATGAATTCCACTATCTTGAGGAATTTCCCATCTATTCCCATGTTTTGTAGAGTTTTGAGCATGAATGGGTATTGGATTTTGTCAAAGGCTTTCTCTGCATCAATTGAGATAATCATGTGGTTTTTGGTTTTGCTTTTATTGATGTGGTGAAAGATATTGACTGACTTACGTATGTTGAACCAACCTTGCATTCCTGGGATAAATCCCACTTGGTTGTGATGAACAATCTTTTTGATATGCTGCTGTATCTGGTTGCCCAAGATCTTGTTTAATATTTTGGCATCTATGTTCATCAGAGATATTGGTCTGTAGTTTTCCTTTTTTGTTGTGTCCCTGTCAGTTTTTGGTATCAGGATGATGTTGGCTTCATAGAAGGTGGAAGGGAGTGTTCCTGTTTCTTTGATCTTACGGAAAAGCTTAAGAAGTATGGGTACTAACTGTTTCCTGAAGGTTTTGTAGAATTCGTTTGTGATGCCATCTGGTCCAGGACTTTTGTTGTTGGGGAGTTTATTAATAACAGTTTCATTTTATTTGTCTGTGATTGGTACATTTAGGTTTTGTAGTTCTTCTTAGTTCAGTTTTGGAAGGGCATATGCTTCTAGAAATTCTTCCATTTCTTCCAGATTTTCTAGCTTGGTGGTGTATAGTTCTTCATAGAAGTCTCGCATGATTTGCTGGATTTCTGTGGTGTTAGTTGTGATATCTCCTCTATTGTTTACAATTCTATGAATTTGAGTCTTCTCACTTTTTTGTTAAGTGAGTCTGGCTAAGGATGTCAACCTAATCAATGCAACAAGTGCCACCCCAGAATGATTCACTTCAGATTGTGTCCAGAGACTTCAGGTATAGAACGACAACACTTCAGCTTCATCACTTGGGTGAGACCTTTCCTTTCATAGTATTCTCTAATTCCATCCCAGGTGGTTCACTTCCTAACAAAGTCTCTAAACCTAGATATAGACCAGCTTCTGTGAGAGAGAGCATATGTTCACATGTATCCATAAACTAGTGCAAAATATATACCTGAAAGCAGTAGTACACTAGAGTCTGCAGTGAGAACTCCCCAATACTTCATCTCCACTGTTCCAACATTTGGCTCCATGATTGTTCAACGATTTGTTTGGATTTGTATGTTAATTCTCTTTTCAGCCACCAGGTTCCAGATGCCATCATGATGCCGGCCAGGCATCCCTGGACTGAAGACCCCACCAATGTGTCCTGGAGTTCTGCTTCCCCAGAGACTCACCCATCTATGGAAAGAGATGGCAGACTGGGAGTATGGATCCACCAGTCAACACCCATGTTCAGCGGGGAAGCAATTACAGAAGCCAGACCTCCCACCTTCTGCAACCCACAAGGACCCTGGGTTCATGCTCCCAGAGGGATAGAGAATGAGAAAGCAGTTGGGGAGGGGATGGGATATGGAGATTGGGTGGCGGGAATTGTGTGGAGTTCTACCCCCCATCCTATGATTTTGTTAATGTTTCCTTTCTTAAATAAATAAAATTAAAAAAGAAAAATATATAAAGCATTGTAGTCTTTATTATATCCTGCCATACCCAGAGTTTTTATTAAGAGTAAAGCTATTTAGTTTCACCATCACCAAGAGTTTCAGTCAGGTGTGTAGATTAATAAAAACAATTTTTACATATTGTGTGTGAATCATTATCATACACATATTTATTATTATTTTTTCTTTTACTATTCTTTCACTATTACTGTTCTAGAATTTTACTTAAAAGCAGGGACAGCTTGTTTTTGTTTCCTAGGTCTTGGGCTTTCAGAACAAAACCTCCACTAACTTTGAAAATACCTTTGCTAATATTTCTAATCTAAAACGTCTTTCTTTCTGACCATTATGATTAGTTGGAAGAAGATTACATAAAGGAAAATCTCCAAGATTATTCACAACATATTTTATGAAATATGGAATATATAAAAGATAACATTCATAGCAGCACAATTTGTAGTAGCCAAAATTTGAAAGCCTCCTAGATGCCCCAAAACAGATGAGTGGCTAAGAAAGTTGTGGTATATATACCCAAAAGAATACCACTTAGCTATTAAAAACAATGAATTTACCTTCTTCAACTCTTCTTGAATAGAGTTCAAAGGCATCATGTTAAGTGAGATAAGCCAAAAAAGAGAGTGATAAATAAGGGATGATCCCACTCATGAACAGAAGTCGAGAAATATAAACAAAAGCGGAAAAACAAAGTAGAACTTGGACTAGGCTGTACTGTACCAAAGAAAAGGACTCTGGGGGCAGGAGGGAAAAAGGGATTTTCAGGTCAAGGTACATGATATACACCATGACTTAGGTTGTGGATTAGGATGTTTTCTAGGGGGGACAGGTGGTGGTACACCTAGTTGAACATACATGTTACAATGCACAAGGGCCCAGGTTTGAGCCTCCAGCCCACCTACAGGGGAAAAGCTTCACAAGTGGTGAAGCAGTGCCACCGTGGTCTCTTTCCCCCTCTCCCTATTTCTCCTTACCTCTTGATTTCTGTCTCTATTCAATAAATAAATAAACATAAACATTTTTAGAAATTATTCTTTTCCAGAAAATTGAGACATTTTACCGGTGTTATCAACAACTGTATTACTGTAAACCATTAACACCTCAACAAAAAGTGCAAAAAAAAAAGACTTTATAAAGTACATAAAAGTATCATAATACAAAACTTATTATTTTATGCTTTTGTTATGCATAAGTGTAAAACGTTTTAAATGGTATTTAAATTAAAACTGACTTTAAGGGTGCTGGTTCATAGTGCACTGGGTTAAGTGCATGTGGTGCAAAATGCAGTGACCAATGGTAAGGTTCCTGGTTTGAGACTCCAGCTCCCCACATACAAGGGTGTCCATTCACAAGCAGTAAAGAAGGTGTCTATCTTCCCCTCCCCCTTCTGTCTGCCTCTCCTCTCTTGATTTCTCTCTGTCCTATCCAACAACAGCAATAACAATAAAAACAACAACTGCAACAAAAATGGGAAAATGGCCTCCAGGAGCAGTAGATTCATAGTACAGATACTGGAAAAAAAAACACTTTAAATTACAGAGATAGTGCTTTTGCAACTCTAGAAACTAATGACCCCCCCAAAAAACTTGTCTAATTTGTACTTTTTAAAATAATGTATTTGTATTCAGCTTATTTCATCTATAATAAACTATACTGATCTCTTCAGGCCTAAGTTATGAGTTATTTCTACTGCAATGTCATCACTTCAACTACAGCATCTTGTTATCAAAGATAGACCCAGAAGTCACAAAAATCTTTTATCATGGCAAATGTTTGTTACTTGATCTTATGCTACAATCTTCTAAAGTCTATATTCATTATATAAAAGTAATTTGGGTCAAAGACACAGCTATGAGGTAGGGAACTTGCCTTGTGCATCTGGCCCAGATTTGAGCCCCAGAAGCACAATGAGCACAATAAGCACATGGAGGTACTATGCAGTTCAGGAAATTTCTCTGTGGGCCCTCCTATCTCTGACTCTTGCTCTCTCTCTCTCTCTCTCTCTCTCTCTCTCTCTCTGTTTGGTAAAGCAGCACTGAGTGGTGAAACTGTACAAACATAAAGTTTCAACTCTAAAAAGTAAACACATACAAAAATAAAGAACTCCAGTGGGAAAAAGTAAATAACTTGAGTGGTTGGATAAATAATTTCATTGGTAAAATAACCAACTTACATACATGCAGTTCTAGACTCCATGCCCATTGCCACCATGTACCAGAGTGGTGTATTGACTTCCCTTTCTCTGTTACTCTGGCTCAAATAATGCTGCCCTCTTTATGTATCTTAATAAAAAAAATAAGTCACTGTAGCATTTTGATGACTAAAATTATGCTTTAAATATAATTTCTTTTTTTAATTTTTTATTTATAAAAAGGGAACACTGACAAAAACCATAGGATAAGAGGGGTACAACTCCACACAATTCCCACTGCCAGAACTCCGTATCTCATCCCCTTCCCTGATAGCTTTTCTGTTCTTTATCCTTCTGGGAGTATGAACCCAGGGTCATTATAATTTCTAAGAAAAATGAATATAGACTTTAGAAGATTGTAGCATAAGATGAAGTAACAACCATTTGCCATAATTAAAGGTTATACCGTTATATAGAAAACTGGGAAATGTTATGCATGTACAAACTATTGTATTTACTGTTGACTGTAAAACATTAATCCCGTAATAGAGAAAAAATGTTTTTTTTTTAAAGAAAACAATACATAGTAAAATTAGTTAGCTAGGTTGTTAATGTAATAGTCTATCTTATTGCAGGAACTTCCTAAGCTTTTAGGAACATGTGCATTTACATAATTAATAACTAATTATGCATCTCAGGGACAATAGCTATCTCTGTCCATTTTGGTGCCTTTGAACTTTAGTTTCCTGCCCAGGGGATTGAGATCATGATCAGGAACTGAATTTTAATAGTGGATATAGCCCATCCATATTCAAACATAAAAGTTGAAGCAATTAATTCAGAATATTTAACAGTCCTTTGTATTTTGAATCAGTCTGTGCTACAAAAGTGAATCCCCTTATCTAGAAACTATACAAGACCAAAAATACATCTAAAGCCACTAGGGCATTTAAAAATATATATATAGCCACATCCATTCAGTGTTCTTCCAGTAATTTAAAAAATAAATATACTTGTAAATGACTTAATTTACATTCCATAAATTTAGCAGTTTGTTACCTCTTTATTATACTGTAAGAGGTTTTTTTTTTTTTTTTTTACTTGACTCCCCTCTAACATCTTGATCTATTCTGGCCACTCTCATCAAACTTTGTGTTTTAAGTTCCTGGAATACTGCTTATATCTTGCTGAACAAAACATGCCAGGTTGAGTTTTTTCTACCTGATCTTTTCTCATCAGCCATCCCCAAATACTTATTTATTCATTCCATTTTCTGTGACTCTATTTTATTATATACATTCAGTTCATACACACACACACCCCAAAATATATCTTAAACAAGTGCTAACTTAAATGAAATACAATGATTAAATGACTATGAAATGGGCTTCCTTATGTAGCAAATCATACACACTACCTTTAATTTCATAAACACTATAGAAAATGCATATCAGATATGTAAAGAATATTAAAAAATAGTGAGAAAAATGACTTTATCTTTTAAAAGTTAGATATTTATGACCTGGAAAATGGTGGACCTAAAAATATGGAGTCCTGGTTTTTTATTTCAGGTATCTTATGTACCAGAGTAATGATCTGTTTTTTCTCTATCATTAATTCATAAATAAATAAGTACAATTTAAAAAAAAAACTCATGATGAGGGGTATAGCTCAGTGGTAGAGCACATGCTTTGTATGTAGAAGGCTCTAGGTTCAACCCCCAAAAACCATCCCCTCCAAAAAATAAGTGCTGGGGATCTAGCATAATATTTATGCAAAAGACTCATGCTGGAGATTCTGAGGTTCCAGGTTCAATTCCCAGCACTATCTTAAGCCAGAGCTGAGCAATGTTCTGGTCTCTCATTAAAATAAAATTTTAAAAAATTAAAAAAATAAGATAGAAACTCAAACTAGTACAGAATTTTAAGTAACTTTAATTTGAGACAAAGTCAAATTACTAGGCAAGTATTTAGATTTATCAAGGAAGACACAATTCTGCTAGCTGAGGAAATGGAATTAACTTCATAATCAAACCATTTAGTTACAGTATAAAGAAACTAAAAGTAAGATGAGTATCAAGCTACTCTTTCGGTAAGTTAGGGAATTGAATAGATTTTTTTTGTATTTTGTTTTGTATCCAAATATTAAAAGACATGGCAAGAATATAGTATAAGAAGGTTTTTGTTACTAGCTAGAATACAAGTTCGTAAAAAAGGTGTTTGGTTAACACTAATTGCCTCTTAAGTGATAGCTCAAATTACAACTGAGATCATATTGGGATAAATTTTTCCTATCATCCTATTTGAACTTAAGAATAAACGGATAATCAAACTTGGGAGACTGTCCTATCATATAGTGTTTGCTTTCACTCACTTGATCATTATCCTCTGTGAGAACAGCAAATGTTGCATAAAAAATGATTTTTTAGAATAGCTAGAGCAAGTGCAGAAGACTTTTAGTCATCTCATAGGCATATGTACACATACCCATTAGTAAGAATTACACAAATTGCATAATGTAGTTAGAGATGAAGACTTTCACTTCTTTTTTCCAGCAAGGATATTATATATAAAATATAAAAAGTAAGTGGGCAGAGGGTAGACAGCATAATGGTTATAGAAAGAGACTCTTGTGCCTGAGGCTCCAAAGTCCCAGGTTCCATCCCCCGCACCACCATAAGACAGAGCTGAACAGTGCTGTGGTAAATAATAATAATAATAAATAAAATAAGTAGAAAAACTCATCTGATTTTGAATAGTAGAAGAAAAATGTCAATTTATGATAAGAAAAAAATGATGAGATGTTACACCATATTAACAGACTTATTTAGTATATAAAGGATTTATACTACAAAAAAACGTGACTAAATACTCTACATGTCAATTAATGCTCCAGGTAGATAAATGTAGAAGAGAAATTCCATCATCCATGTAGAATGAGGCAAACATATCTCTTAAAATACAAAAAAAAAAGATTAATGTAGTTAGATTTCCAGATTTCCAAAATACAATAAAATAATCATACAGCCTTAAAAACTGCAAAGCCCATCTTCCCAAGTCGTTGTACTTATTTAATTGAATAGCTGGAAATTTGCAACCTCCACTCTGTTTAGGAAATCCTGTACATGCTATAATTTATTATTTCACAACTGATTAAATTCAGGATAATGTCAATTATCAGGGTATAAACATGGCTGTGGGAAAAAAATTCTGTGGATTTGATGTTCATTAAATCCTGGGGGTGAGAACACGACTCAGAGATCTATAGCATAAATTCCTGAAGAATATTCCCCGTGCTGTTGAAGTCCCATAAATCATGAGTGTTGTTGGAATGATCCACTGATGAATAGCAGATAATTACCAGAATACATTGCCTAGAGGGGACAATTATAATCAGATAACATTGCTTCAAAGAAAGAAGTTTACATGAAAATGAGTATGCAATGTGCTATAGTTGCAAAAGAAGCTGGGATATGTTTCGTAGGAAAGATAACAGGATATAAAACAGGAAAATTACACCATTCACTTAAGGGGACTTCTTGAAAGAAAATACTTTTCACTTGAAACAAAATAAACAATTACTGCAATGGAAAGTTAATTTGCTGGACAACACCTCATAAAAGACATGCATTTAATGAACTCCATGTAAAAGAAAAAAAAAAAGAGAATTTGTCAAGTTCCATCATGTTCTAAGACTTACACTACACGTTGAACACAAATTACAAAGCATGTGCTCTCACTAAGCTTAGCACATATGCTGCAACAGCATAAATACTTTGTATCAGTTATCTACAGTATCCTCTATTATGGCCATTGAGTGGACTTTATCTAAATATACGCGTCCCTAATGAGTTCGTTCTACTTTTTGAGAACTGGTGATTAGTTGAGATGGAGGGGGCACAGAACTTTGGTGGGAAACTATATTCCTAAAAATTGGTAACTTTGTAAATCATTATTAAATTAAAATCAAGACATCATGTGCTACAAGATAATTATTTTATCATTTTATTGTCTTTCCTATTTTGTTTAACTCGTTTATATGAAAGTTGTATTTTTGTTTCGGATGACAGTTTATTTTTAATTCATTTAATTAGCATGGATGTGCAAGTTTGTAATATTGTAGCTATATAATTTCACAGCCACATATGTATAAAAGGCTGTCCACACCCACTACCAAAATGTCAGGGCCATTTTATCAGACACCCCTCCACCTATGTTCCCACTTCTTTCTCCTTTTCCCATCAGTAACTATTGTTCTCTAAGAATTAGTTTTCTTAGTATTTTCCATTTGTTCGATTTGTTTATACCACACATGAAAGCAACACCAGTTGATTACATTTCATTTTCTTTTCTTTTTTAAAATTTTTTTTAGATTTATTTACTTATTTTCCCTTTTGTTGCCCTTGTATTTTTATTGTTGTGTAGTTATTATTGTTGTTGTTATTGATGTCATCTTTATTAGAACAGAGAGGAATGTAGAGAGGAGAGGAAGACAGAATGGGGGAGAGAAAGACACCTGCAGACTTGCTTTACCGCCTGTGAAGCGATGCTCCTGCAGGTGGGGAGCCAGGGGCTCAAACCGGGATCTTTCCGTCAGTTCCTTGCGCTTTGCACCACCTGCGCTTAACCCGCCACACTACCCACCGACTCACATTTTCTTATTTATTTCATGTAATATTACAACTTAAATGTTCCATTCATTTTTGTCCTGAAATGCTCATTACCTTTTATTTATTGGCTGAGTAACATTTGGAAGTTTTTGTTTCTCCTTTAATATACATTAAAAGTTATGGGAGAGAACTGACATGATTTAAGAAAGCATGGTATATTAAATGTGGTCAGGAGCTGTAATAACAATTTAAATCCATCCGGAGTGGGCAATATTTATCACTTATGTTGTCTCAGTTCTATAGAGTAAAAAAAAAAATCTGATTGTAGACAGACAACTTGTCTTTTTTCTTGGAAAGATCTGAATACTGTAGTAATGACATTAGTGATTCCTATAACAACTTATTGAACACAATTTTGGTTAATGTTTCTAGTTATAGTAAATTCATTATTTTTTATATATTTATATGTTATAAGGAAAACTGGCAAGTTCCACCGGGTGGGATAGATGCTTACAATGTACTTGCAAAGCATTCGATATAAATTTTGCACACTACACAGAAAATCTCTGGGTTCTGAACTACTGCAAAAGTTATTCACAACTGTGAAAATGCCCATTTTTGGGAAATGAGAAGCACTGAGTGTAATTGGACTTGTCAGCAGCACCTATAACTTGAATGTAAGTTCTGAAGAAGTGTGTTTATTATGTCAAAGGCAAACTAACAGCTGTTCAAATGGGGATGGTTGAATTTTAATATAACATCTGCAAAACAGCTTTACATATCTAGAATCAGCTTTTATTTGTCAGATACTAGTGAGCTTTAAGGGAATTTTATTGATAAACTTTTCAATTCAGGAGTTTATAAAAGTGTTTCTTTCTTTCTTTTTTTTTTTTTTTTTTTTGGCATGCCAAGATTATAGTTGGGGCTCAAAGCATCACTCCACTGGTCCTGATAGACACTTTGACTTTCCTTGAATTTTTTAGATAGAGGAAGAAAGACAGAGTTAGAGAAGGAGAGAAAAAAGAGAAGAGACACCCACAACACTGATCCACCACTCATGGTTTCTTCTATTCAGAAGAAGATGGGGACTTGGACCAGGACCTTGTTCATGGTAACATGTGCACTCTATAGGATGAACTATCACCTACCCCCTAGGGTTTCACACTTTCTAGACCAATAACAATTTAAGCTGATGTGACTGGACTGAAACACTCTGAGTAATTTAGACTTATCCATCACTTAGTATTCCCTTCAAATTAATTCCAAAGGTCTGTGAAATAACCTCTAACTCATAGCTCTCCCCTAAACTCCCATATTCATCTTTTATATGTGTCTAGGTACTTGAATATCTTATGGCTGGTTTTCCTGTGTTTTTTTTTTTTATTTTTTTATTTATTATCTTCATTTATTGGATAGAGACAGCCAGAAATCAAGAGGGAGTGGGGTGATAGAGAGTAAGAGAGACAGAGAGACACCTGCAGCCCTGCTTCACCACTCGTAAAGCTTTCCCTCTGCAGGTGGGTGTCGGGAAATTGTGAGGAGCCTCACAAAGCACCCTGCATTCCTGATACTATGGCCTATCTAAATTATCATTATTTTGCCAGAAAGATCCCTCCCTGCCTCTTGAGTAGTATTAATCCTACCAGTTAATACCCTTGCAACAGTTGCTAAGGAAGTTCCTACCTTTCCAGTGCCAGTTTGCCTTTCTCAGCCATTTCCGTTTCCAACTTGCCACTTCAGAGTCTGTCTTTTAAAAGCTGTGGCTTTCTGATCAATAAAGATATTGCATTGTCTCACCACGTGTTTAGTTCCTGAGTCACCTCCCTCGTGTCACTGAGTGAGTAGAAGCCCAGGCTGGCTCTGGTGGAGTTCTCTCCAGCCCAGAGAGTAAATGCCAGGGAAGAGGCACCCCCACACTAGCCCGGCAGGTGGGGACCAGGAGCTCGAACCCCAGTCCTTGTGCATTGTAATACATGCGCTCAACCAGGTGCACCACCACCGGCCCAGTTTTCCTGTGTTTAACTTATTTTAAAACACTATTTTTGTTATTTTACATTTTCTTCTCAAGAAATTTTTATTGGAATTAAAAAAAATTATACCCCAATAAATGGAAGAGGTTTAATCTCTATCATGATCAGACAACAGAACAAAGCAAAAATAAAATGAGAAAATAAATCTTTCTTGGGTTGGAAGATAGCTCACCCAGTATGGAAAAAATAGGCAGAAGACACTGTGCTTAAGTCATTGTACCACACAGAGAACCTTAACCATCACTGGTGAGTTCTATGGGGGTATAGATAAGAAACCTAAAGAAAACTTTAGGCCATTAGCATTCTCTTATCTGAAGGTACAAAATATTGTTCACTTCAAGAAAAATTGATCACTTACGTACACTACGAAATCTCCTTAGCTTAAAGAGAGAAAGACATGAAAATAAATAATAATAGAAGAGGCTTTGATTATTTTTAACATTTATTTATTTTTATTTTATTAGTGATTTAATAATAATTGACAAGATTGTAGGATAAGAAGGGTACAATTCTATACAATTCCTACCACCAAAGTTCTGTGTCCCATCCTCTCCATTGGAAGGTTCCTTATTTTTTATCCCTCTGGGAGAATAGGGTGCAAAAGGTGGAAGGTCTGGTTTTGGTACTTGCTTCTCCACTGAGCATGGACTTTAGTAGTGGATCCATACCCCCCATCCTATTTCTGTCTTTTCTTGATGAGATAGGGCTCTGGGGAGGTGAGCAGCTATTGCATCAAAAGATTAAGAGTCTTTAGAATTTTCAGAATTTTGGACAACTGTAGCATGCAAAATAAATTCTCTATTAGGAGATAATCTGATTAGTAACTTAATTCTATATGCATGAATTCCTCTTTCTTATGCAATTTAATCTTTTCTCAGTTCTGTTATGGAAGATAGGATACATATCTCTTGAGAGGGGTATTCTACCACAGGAAGATATTTTATTTCCAGGGGATAATAGGAAAGGAAGACTAACCCATCAACCTGAGTATTTAGATGCATTAAGTGGATTTGATGGTATCTTTAAAGTACTGAAGGAAAGTGCTGCCAGATCATATTTAGAACCACAGGAATGTGGTGCTGGAATTCTGTAAGACAGTGTCTCACAACATGGGTTGTGCTGGCAAAGAGATACAGGGTTTGAAACTGAGGTAGTAAGTAGCTGCAGTAGGAAATTTAAACATGTATAATATCCACAAGTATAAGTGAAGGTAAAATGAAAAAGTAGAGAGACTAAAATTCTAGAAAAAAGTATTATAAAACTTGAGAAATAAAATTTAAAAAATAACAAAAAACTAGAAGAGAAAAATGTATTTTTAAATATTTTTATATTTATTTTCCCTTTTGTTGCTCGTTTTTTGTTTTTGTTTTTGTTTTTGCTGTTGTTGTTATCAGTGTCATCATCGTTATTGGATAGGGCAGAGAAATACAGAGGAAGAGAAGACAGAGAAGGGAAGAGAAAGACAGACACCTGCAAACCTGCTTCACCACCTGTAAAGCAACTCCCCTGCAGCTGGGGACTCAGGGGACTGAACCAGGATCCTTACACTGGTCCTTGCCCTTTGTGCCACCTGTGCTTAACCCACTGTGCTACCGCCCTACTCAATTTTTTTTTTTTGAAAACTTTTCTAGCATATAAAGAAGAACAGATACTGGGACTGGGTGGTGGTGCCCCTGGTGGAGCACACATGTTACAATGTGTAAGAACCTAGGTTTGAGTCCCTGATTCCCAGCTGCAGGGGAAAACTTTGTGAGTGGTGAAGCAGTGCTGTAGGTGTCTTTCTTCCCCTCTCTCTTTATTTCCCCCTGCCCTCTCTATTTCTGGCCATCTCTATCCAATAAATAAAGATAGCAAAAAAAAGAAAAAAGAAAAGAAAAACATATCAAAAAAATTAACAACTGGATTATAGTGAACAAACTTTTACATCATTTTCATAGTAACATTATGTTCTGTACCTATTTATTAACGAGTTAGAGAAATGTTTAAAATATAACCTTTCCCAGCCTAGCTTTATCTATTCCACAGTTTCATTTTCCCTTGTAGGTAGCTTATTAGTTGCCAGCTCACAATTCAGCTTCATTTTGAAAAATGTATCAAAACGGGGATAGATAGCATAATGGTTATGCAAAGTGACTCTCATGACAGAGGCTCTGAAGTCCCAGGTTCAATCCCTTGCACCACCATAGTGGTGCTGAATAGTGCTCTGGTTAAAAATAAATAAATAAATAAAGTTAAAAATTAAATAAATTTAAAAAATAAAGAAAAATGTATCAAAGATTAGGGGAAATTATATAAAAATAATTTTTAAAGGATAAAGATATATTGGAAGAGTCAAAATCTTGAGTTATTTCTTAACTTGACCTGCTCCATCTCTGACCTGGGTTGGTTCACCCCTGTTTACGCAACCTGGTGGCCTTCCAGTGGTCCCTCACTTCCAGGCAGTCACCATATTGATGCCGAACTTAGTGCGGACACCTGATCGGCATAGTGCGCTACAGCCCAGAACTCTTGGGCTCAAGTGATCCTCTAGTCTCAGCCTCCCAAGTAGATGGGGCTACAGGCACGCGACCCCGCCTGGCTATTTCTTAACTTGAAACTCAAATAACTAAAACTGCAAATGTTGAAATAAACCATTAGGTATTTTAGGTAAAGAAAATAAGTTTGACATGGGCAAAAAACTAAAGACAAAATCAAAACGGGAACATTATATAATTTTATTGTTTGATTTGTGGGTAATGGTAAGAAATAATCATCTGAAATTAGAATTCATGTCAACATGTACATATTCTATAATGTTAATATTCAAAGATCTCAGATTAAAATCTGGGGAGTTTCAAAAGATACCGTTATCTGCTCAAACTTCATTAATAGGTATCTGATAAATACTACATCTGACAATTCCTCTTATATTTGGTGTCTTCAGTTTCTTTGTGCTAGTACCTTAGTTTACTCTAAGTTTCCTTTTTGTTTGTCTTTAATGGTATGTTGAGTTCCATTACATACTGTCTTGGTGATTTATAAGATTTATTACTTAACGCTAATGTCATTGTCACATATTCTGTGTTTTGTCTAAAGAGTTTCTAGTGTCAACATGTAGAATGCCACTTCTTGTCAAAATATACCTGCCCTGAGCAACATAATATTTGACAGATCACAACTCAAACATTGTACTCTTTAGAGGGAAGAAAAGAAGCAAAATAAATATAAGCATGTCGAAGGGAGTGAGTATGCACTAAATTTAGATGTTTGCACTAGGAGAAAGCAAGGAATTCTGTAGTGGATAAAGGAAGGCATTCCACTGTTAAGTTGTTTTTGTTTTTGTTTTTTTCTTCTATAGGGAACAGAAATATAAATTACAAAGAAGGACAAGATAAGCTGCATATTTACTTAAATATTTACCAAAATGCATTACAAACATGAAAGATCTTTGTATTTTCCATTGGAGAAACTAATTGCTTATACAGAAAAAATTTATCTCTTTACTTTTAAATTTATTGGGGAGTTAATGTTTTATATTTGACAATAAATACAATAGTGTCTACATACATAATAATTCCCAGTTTTCCATATAACAATACAACCTACACTAGGTCCTCTGTCATCCTTCTTGGATCTGTATTCTCACCACCCTCTCACCCCAGAATCATTTACTTTGGTGTAATATGCCAATTCTAGTTCAGGTTCTACTTGTGTTTTCTTTTCTGATCTTCTGCCTGAGAGTAAGATCATCCCATATTCATCCTTCTGTTTCTGAGGTATGCATTTAACATGAATTTTTCAAGGTCCATCCAAGATTGGCTGAAAATGGTAAAGTCACCATTTTTTTTTATAGTTGAGTAATATTCCATTGTATATATATATATACCACAACTTGCTCAGCCACTCATATGTTGTTGGACACCTGGGTTACTTCCAGGTTTTGGCTATTACAAATTGTACTGCCAAGAACATATGTGTACACAGATCTTTTTGGATGGGTGTGTTGGGTTCCTTAGGATATATCCCCATGACAGGAATTGCAGGATCATAGGGTAGGTCCATTTTTAGGTTTCTGAGAGTTCTCCAGACTGTTCTCCACAGAGGTTGGACCAATTTACATTCCCACCAGCAGTGCAGGAGGGACGCTTTGACACCATAACTTCTCCAGCATTTGCTGCTGTTATCTTCTCTGATGCATGGCATTCTCACAGGAGTGAATTGGTATCTCATTGTTGTCTTTATTTGCATTTCTCTGACAATCAGAGACTTGGAGCATTTTTTCATGTTTTTCTCGGCCTTTTGGATCTCTTCTGTGGTGAATATTCTGTCCATGTCCTCCCCCCATTTTTGGATGGGTATATTTGTTGTCTTATTGTTGAAATTTGCAAGTTCTTTATATATTTTGGTTATTAGCTTCTTGTCTGATGTATGGAATGTAAAGATCTTCTCCTATCCTATGAGGGGGTCTCTTCTTCTTCTTCTAGCGTTTGCCCTTCTTCCGTAGCCAGTCAACAGGTCAGGTTGAAAGCTGTCAGGAGCTGCTTGTTGCTGACTTTGAAAGTGACTGGGATCCATGTGGATTCAGTCAGCTAGGAAGGATCCTCAGTTTCCCCAATGAATGGGTACTCACAGGATGCACCACAAGAAGGTCGATCCAATGCATCCAGGGGTCTCTTAGTTTGGGTAGTATTTTCTTTAGCTGTGCAGAAGATTTTAATTTGATGTAGTCCCATAGGTTTATGCTTGCCTTAATCTTCTTTGTAATTGGATTCATTTCATTGAAGATGTCTTTAAAATTTATGCGGAAAAGAGTTTTGCTAATATTTTCCTCTAAGTATCTGATATTTTCTGGTCTAACATCCAAGTCTTTTATTCACTTAGAATTTACTTTTGTATTTGGTGAAACTTAGTGGTTCAGTTTCATTCTTCTGTGTGTTTCAACCCATTTTTTCCAACACCATGTGAAATCTTGGAGTGTGATGCCTCCAGTTTTGTTCTTTCTTCTCAAGATTGTTTTTGGCAATTATAGGTCTTTTCTGGTTCCAGATAAACATTTGTAGTATTTGCTCTATTCTCCTAAAAATGCTGTTGGGATCTTGATAGGGATAGCATTAAATTTGTATATAGCTCTGGGTAGTAATATTCATTTTGATGATGTTGATTTTTCCAACCCATGAACATGGAATATCTTTCCACTTCTTTGTGTCTTTTTCAGTTTCCTTGAGTAGTGACTCATAATTTTCAGTATACAAGTCTTTCACTTCTTTGGTTAGGTTTATTCCTAGATATTTTATTGTTTTTGTTGCTATAGAAAATAAGTTGATTTCTGGATTTTAGCTTCTTCTAATTTAGTGTTTGCATAGAGGAATGCCACTGACTTTTGAATGTTAATTTTGTAGCCTGACAACTTACTGTATTGCCTGATGATATCCAAAAGATAATTGATGGATTCCTGAGGTTTTACTATGTATATTATCATGTCATCTGCAAATAGGGAGAGTTTGACTTCTTCACTTCCAATCTGTTTCCCTTTAATTCCTTGCACCTGCCTGATTGCTATGGCAAGAACTTCCACACTATGTTGAATAGTAATTGTGACAGTGGGCATCCCTGTCTAGTACCTGATCTGAGTTTTTCACCATTGACTATGATGTTGGCTACAGGTGTGCTATATATAGACTCCACTATCTTCAGGCATTTTCCATCTATTCCCATTTTTTTTAGTGTTTTGACCATAAAGGGATGTTTTGTCAAAGGCTTTCTCTGCATCTATTGATAGGACCGTGCCGTTTTTGGTCTTGCTTTTATTGATGTGGTGGATCATGTTGGTGGATTTACTTATATTAAACCAACCTTGCATGCCTGGAATAAACCCCACTTCGTCATGATATACAATCTTTTTAATATACTGCTGTATCTGGTTGGCTTGAATTTTGTTCAATATTTTAGCATCTATGTTCATCAGAGATATTGGTCTGTAGTTTTCTCTTTTGGTTGTGTCCCTGTCTGCTTTTGGTATCAAAGTGATGCTGGCTTCATAGAAGCTGGAAGGGAGTATTCCAGTGTCTTCAATCTTCTGGAAGACTTTTAAAAGTAGAGCTATTAGTTCTTCTTTGAAGGTTTTGTAGAATTCACTTGTAAAACCGTCTGGTCCAGGACTTTTATTCTTGGGAAGACTTTTGATAAATGTTTCAATTTCATTAGCTGTGATGGGCTTGTTCACGTTATCTACTTCCTATTTACTTAGTTTTGGAAGTTGTTAGGTATCTAGGAGGTCATCCATTTCTTCCAGGTTCTCTAGCTTGGTGGCATATAGTTGTGCATAGAATCCTCGCATGATATGTTGAATTTCTGCATTGTCTGCTGTGATATCTCCTCTTTCATTTACTATCTGATTTATTTGGGTCTTTTGCCTTTTTTGTTTTGTGAGTCTGTCTAAAGGTTTGTCAATTTTGTTAACTCTTTCGAAGAACCGACATTTACTTTCGTTGATCTTTTGTATAGTTTTCTTATTTTCAATGTTATTGATTTCTGCCCTAACTTTAGTGATTTCTGTCCTTCTGGTTGCTTTAAGGTTCCTTTGTTCTTCTTTTCCTAGGTCTTTAAGATGTGCAATCAGGCTGTTTATTTGTGCTTTTTCTTGTTTGCTAATGTGTGCTTGTATGGCTATGAATTTCCCTCTCAGTACTTCCCTAGCTGTGTCCCAAATATTTTGATAGCTTGTGTCTTCATTTTCATTGAACTCTCGAAACATTTTGATTTTTTCCTATATTTCATCTTTGACTCAGAAGTTGTTAAGGAGTGTACAGTTGAGCTTCCATATTTTGGGACTATTACTAATTTTTTGTTGATTGTTAAGTGTTAGTTTAATTCCACTGTGGTCTGAGAAGATGTTTGGGATGATTTCAATGCTCATAAAATGCTGGAGAGGCTGTGGGGACAGAGGAACCCTTTTGCAGTGCTGGTAGGAATGTAAATTGGTTCAGCCTCTGTGGAGGGCAGTCCGGAGAACTCTCACAAGGTTAGACATGGACCTTCCACATGACCCAGTAATTCCTCTCCTGGAGATATACCCCAAGGACTCCATAACACCCAACCAAAAAGATGTGTGTACTCCTATGTTCATAGCATCAAAACTCATAATAGCTAAAACCTGGAAGCAACCCAGGTGCGCAACAACAGATGAGTGGCTGAGAAAGCTGTGGTATATATACATAATGGAATACTATGCAGCTATCAAGAACAATGAACCCACCTTCTCTGACCCATCTTGGACAGAGCTAGAAGGAATTATGTTAAGTGAGCTAAGTCAGAAAGATAAAGATGAGTACGGGATGATCCCACTCATCAACAAAAGTTGAGAAAGAAGATCAGAAAGGGAAAATAAAAGCAGGACCTGACCAAATTGTAAGTAGGGCACCAAAGTAAAAACCTTGTGGTGAAGGGTAGACAAGTGGCTTCCTGGGCCGGTGGGGTGTGGGGGTGAGTGGGTGGGATGGGACACAGTCTTTTGGTGGTGGGAATAGTGTTTACATACACTCCTAGTAAAATGTAGTCATATAAATCACTAGTTAATTAATATGAGAGGGGTAAAATTAATTTTATGTCTTGAAGTTCTTAAAACACAGACTGAGTCTTTTTAATATATAGGCTGTGTATTTGATACGGGGACTCTCTCAGAAGCCTAGACCAAGTAGATCAGAAGCAACCGGTGGCACAGCTATAAACAAGATACAGGGTACTATACAGCAAACCCTAACAAAAGGACTTTTCAAAGTTAACCCCGTTACCAAATAATGTGATGATAACAATAACTATCCACTGTCTTTTTGAACCCTAAGATAGCAGGAACCTCACATCTCCACTATAGAGCCTATATTTTCCCCAGTCCTGGAACCTTAGGATAGGGCCCACTTTCCTGCATGCCTCTCCCAATCCATATCAAATAATATTGCATCTGCCGATCACAACCTAATCAGTGCAATGATTGCCAACTCAACATGCTTCAGCTCAGACTGTGTCCAGAGACTTCACATGTGGAATGACAACCCTTCAGCTTCATTACATGAGTGAGACCTTTCCTTTCATAGTATTCTCTAATTTCATCCCAGGTGGTTCACTTCCTAACGAAGTCCCAAAACCTAGATAGACCAGGTTCTGTGAGAGAGCATATGTTCACACGTATCCATAAAATACCTGAAAGCAGATGTACACTAGAGTTTGCAGTGAGTACCCTCCAATACTTCCTCTCCACTATTCCAACCTTTGGGTCCATGATTGCTCAACAATTTGTTTGGCTTTGTATGTTAACTCTCTTTTCAGCCACCAGGTTCCAGATGCCATCAGGTGCTGGCCAGGTTTCTCTGGACTGAAGACCCCACCAATGTGTCCTGGAGCTCAGCTTCCCCAGAGACCCACCCTTCTAGGGAAAGAGAGAGGCAGACTGGGAATATGGACCACCCAGTCAACCCCCATGTTTAGCGGGGAAGCAATTACAGAAGCCAGACCTTCCACCTTCTGCAACCCACAATGACCCTGGGTCCATGCTCCCAGAGGGATAGAGAATGGGAAAGCTATCAGGGGAGAGGACTGGATATGGAGATTGGGTGGTGGGAACTTTATGGAGTTGTACCCCTCCTATCCTAAGGTTTTGTTAAGTTATCCTTTCTTAAATAAAAAATTAATTTAAAAAAATTTTTTGAACTCTAGTGTTACCATTAACTAGTATGAGTCTTTATGCAAGCTGCATAAATTCACATGTGTAAACTGAAAAGAATAGAACACAGAAGAAAACCTGAATCTTGTCTCTGGAGTGACGATTATATGATTTTTTTTTTGTTTCTGAAAATTCATTAAATGTATTTATATATGTATATTTTTCTGTTTCTATAGCCTTATATTATAGTTTTAAAAAGTTATTTAGTAGGAGTCGGGCGGTAGCATAGTGGGTTAAGCGCACGTGGCTCAAAGTGTGAGGACCTCAGCTTCTTATTTGCAGGGGAGTCGCTTCATAAGCGGTGAACCAGGTCTCCAGGTGTCTATCTTTCTCTCCCTCTCTCTGTCTTTCCTCCTGTCTCCATTTCTCTCTGTCCTATCCAACAATGAAGACAGACAACAAGGATAACTACAACAATATAACAACAAGGGCAACAAAAAGACAATAAATAACTAAACAAATATTTTTAAAAAATATTTAGCCCAGACTAAAGGAATGTATACTGCCCATGTCCATTGGAGAAGCAATTATAGAAGTCATACCTCCCACCTTCTGCACCCCAAAAAATAATTTTGGTCCATATCCCCAGAGGAGAAGAAATGTTAGGAGAACAATGATCCTCCAGAGGGCTCTGAACTCCACTTCCACTAAGATCTAGAGAGAGAAGAAATAAAAAAGAAGGACATTGGAAAGTAGCAGTAGATGTAGGTGTGACTTAGGAGGAGAAGCCAGAACCAAAGAAAAAAAATTGGCAAAGATATATAAATATAGATAGTTACAGAAATAATGGTCAACCCATATCTGTGATCTCGGGAGAAAGATTGCAGTCCAGTGGAGGAAATGTGGACACAGCACACTGATGATAGAAATGGTGTGGAATTAGACCCTTATTATCTCATACTTTTATAAATAAATATTAAGTCACTAATATTTATGTATATTTTATTTATTTTATTTATTTATAAAAAGGAAACATTGACTGAATCATAGGATAAGAGGGTTACAACAACACACAATTCTCACGACCAGAACTCTGTATCCCATCGCCTCCCTTGATAGCTTTCCTATTCTTTAACCCTCTGAGAGTATGGACCCAAGGTCACTGTGGGATTCAGAAGGCGGAAGGTCTGGCTTCTGTAATTGCTTCCCCGCTGAACATGGGATTGACAGGTCGATCCATACTCCCAGCCTCTCTCTCTCTTTCCCTAGTGGGGAAGGGCTCTGGGGAAACAGAGCCCCAGGACACATTGTTGTGGTTGTCTGTCCAGGGAAGTCTGGTTGGCATCATGTTAGTATCTGGAACCTGATGGTTAAAAAGAGAGTTAACATACAAAGCCAAACTAATTGCTGAACAATGGTGGACGTAAAGGCTGTAATAGTGCAGATGAAGAGTTGGGGGGTCCTTCATTTTGTAGGTAGCTAATAGGAATATTTTAGTTATATTCCAATGGGCCTGTGGCTATACTTTTTTCCCCCGAGACTTAAATCTGATATGCAGGTGGACCCAAGTTATTGTCTGGGGAGATGATGTCATGGCTGGAAAAAGAACCAGAAAGCTGGATCAGGGAAGAGAGTAGCTCCCTAATATGGGGAAGGGGTTTAAATATTGTTGATTGTAAACCCCACCGATTTGATGTGTATGTATATTTAAAAGTTACTCAGCTAAAAAGGCAATTTAATCTTCATTCATCATAGTGTAAAGCTAATTAGAAAGATAAAATTTATTTTCAGTTAGAAATGCACATGTTTTAGGGGTTTCTCCTCAGGCAAGGCATGTGTCTTCCTTTATTTGAAACCTAGGTTTGGGCCTAGGAGGGTGACACTAGAGAAAACTTTGGTGTTTTGTTGTCTTTTCCTCTCTCTGCCTCTGTCTCTATCTGAAATAAGAAAGGTGGCCCTGGGATGACAAAAGTGTCCATGTACAAGGCTTTAGATTTTCCCAAAGTTATATATCTTAAGTAGTGTTAATTTGATTCAAAATGATGGTATCTGAAGAGATATAGGCCATTACAACAAAGCAGTAGTGATTTTCAATATGATAAATTAGATACTATTTGAGTTTTATTTCATGTGCCTTCATTACTTCAATTAAGGTAAAAACACATGCTTTGCATATATGTTTTAGTTTTCACATGTATATGCATACACACATACACACACATATAAATCTATTGTATATTCTAATAATCATGCACATTCAGTGTATTCTAATTCCTCAAAATTAACATTAGTTAAGTCAAAAAATCTGTTCATCTTAAATGAGTGATATGTGGGGACTCGCACACCTGGTTAAGTGCACACATTACAGTGTGCAAAGACCCGGGTTCAAGCCCTCAGACCCCATCTGTAGGAGAAAAGCTTCACAAGTGATGAAGCAGGGCTGCAGATATCTCTCTCCTCTATTTTCCCCACCCCTCTCAAGTTCTTGCTGTCTCTATCCAATAATAAATATGAGTAAATAATTTCTTTTAAAAATAGTGATTTTCACCATTTTTACCTTTCCAGATCATAAATGCTGAAATCCAATTGCACTGCTAGTATCACACTGAATATATGATGTTGCTAAAATGGTATTTGAGTTCAAAGTGCAGTCTAAAGCACTGACACATTTTCAAATTATAAAGTGCCACTAGCTTATGATAGCTACCACGAATAAAACAAACTTGTATTTATAGTACACAGGTAGTATCTTTCCCTCTGTAGCTTGGATTACTAAGATAAAGTCTCGTGTGTATAGTTATTTTTAGTGAGTGTAAGTGAATTTGATAAAATAGAACTTATTGAATCATAGATCATCTTTTTCTATTTTTTAAAGAGAGCATTTGTTTCTTTATTAGGCAAGTTACATAAATTCATATGTGTAAACTGAAAAGTAATAATGTCTATTTATACCTTAATGGGATATTAAAAGAATTAAGTGGTAATTTTGTTTTTCCTCCCCACCCCCATTTTCTTACACGGTATGTGCACATTTCATAGCGTCCCCATTCATTCATATGTCATTAGGTGTTTGGACTGTTTCCACACAATAGTCAGTGAGTGAATGCTGACCTACAATGAACATTCATACAAGTAAATGTATTGTTGTTGTTGTTTTTATATTTTTTATTCCCTTTTGTTGCCCTTGTTGTTTTATTGTTGTAGTTATTGTTGTCTCATTGTTGGATAGGACAGAGAGAAATGGAGAGAAGAGGGGAAGACAGAGAGGGGGAGAGAAAGATAGACACCTGCAGACCTGCTTCACCGCCTGTGAAGTGACTCCCCTGCAGGTGGGAAGCCGGGGGCTTGAACCGGGATCCTTATGCCCGTCTTGTACTTTGTGCAACGTGCGAAGCTTAACCCGCTGCGCTACAGTCCGACTACCAAATGTACCGCTTTTGGACCAGTATTTCCATGATCTTTGGATAGACACTTCCAAGTGAAATTGTTAGCTAATATGGTAAACCCATTTGTAATGTTTTCAGAACCTCCAGACTGTTTTTCAGAGGCAGTACCAGTTTATAGTCTCTGTAACAATATATGAGGGTACCTTTATCCCCACACCCTCGCAAGTAATTTTTGTTTATTGTTTTTTCTTTTAGTTTGCTGATATAGGCTACTCTCACAGTAATGAAGTGAGAATTCATTGCAGTTTTCATTTTGCTTTTTCTGTGATGATTTGTGATAAAAGCACATAATGGAGAAATTGTGAAATATGCACATACTCGAATGTTGAGTGGCCAATGAGAAAGGGTGAAATCTTGCCATTGGCAACAGGGTGGGTAGAAGCAGAATGGGTTATGCTAGAAGAAATGGTAAGAAGTAGAAAAAAAATAAGAGAAGAAAAAAAGAAAAATACCATTTAAATCATTCATATCTCTTTAATGTAGCAGTGATTTTATCATGTTTCCACTGTAAGTGAGATCATTTGGTGTTACTTTTTCTCTTTCTGGCTTGTCTCACTCAACATGATGCCTTGGAACTCTGACCATATTATAAAGGAGCTGCCCTACTCATTTTAACTACTGCACAGCACTTCATAGTGTACATGCACAGCAACTTCCTTAGCCATTCATCTGTCACTGGACTTCTGGGTTGCTTTCAAGTCTGGGCTATTGCAAAGTGTGCTGCTATGAACACTGGTGTGTGTATGTATTTCTGGATAGGTGATCTTTGTTTTCCTTGGGTAAATTCCTAGCAGAGGGAATGTTGAGCCAGAATGTAGGTACATTTCTAGAGTTCTGATGAATCTCCAAACTGTTTTCCATGGGGCTGTACTAACTCATATTCCCACCAGCTATGTGTAGAGTTTTTTTCCTCTCTGATTGTCCAACAGTTTGTATTTTTGTCTTTTATGTGTGACATCCTCACATGAATCTATCGTTCCCACTGTCTATTTATTTTGATAAATAGAGAGAGAGAGACTAGAGAGATAGAGACTTCACTAGTGAAATCTTTGGGTCTTAGGTTTTGTTTTAGTTGGGAGTTTGTTTCAGTTTATTACTTGTGGTTGGTCTGTTAAGATGTCCATTTTATCTTTATTCAATCTTGGCATATTGTATGTTTCTAAGATTTAATCCATCTTTTGTAGGCCACAGTATACTTTTAAGAACTTTTGCATTTCTTTTAAAATTTATTTACTATTTTTTAATTTAATAGAACAGAGAAAAATTAAAAGGGGTTGGTGATATAGGAAGGAAGAAAAAAAGAGATATTTGCAGTACAGCTTCACTACTCATGAAGCTTCCCTTCACAGTTAAGGACCTGGGACCTGATCCCAAGCCCTTGAGTGTGCTAAAATGTAAGTTCAATCAGGTGTGCTGCCACCCAGCCTTTTAGCTTGGTTTTTCTTTGAAATATAACTTCTTGTTTGTTCCTTATTTTATTGATTTATACATATCTGCGTCTAGATAATTTTTTTGTTTTATTATTCTTCTCAAAGATATATGACTGTTGATCTTTTTAATTGTTTTTTATCACCATTCCATTAATTTATTCCTTTTTTTTTGCCTCCAGGGTTATTGCTGGGGCTCAGTGCTTGCACTACGAATACACTGATCCTGGAGGCCATTTGTCCCATTTTGTTCCCCTTGTTGTTGTCCTTACTGCTGTAGTTATTATTTGTTGCCATTGGTGGTGTCGCTGTTGGATAGGATAGAGAGAAATGGAGAGAGGAGGAAAAGACAGAGGTGGGGAGAAAGATAGACACCTGTAGACCTGCTTCACCACTTGTGAGGTGATCCCCCTGCAGGTGGGGAGCTGGGGCTCAAACCGGGATCCTTGGGCCAATCCTTGAGCTTTGTGCCATGTGAGCTTAACCTGCTGCGCTACCGCCTGACTCCCGTTAATTAATTTTTGAACTTATTATTTGCTCCTCCACACTGACATTGGGCTTGCTTTCTGCCCCCCCCTTTTTTTGAACTCATTGGGCTGTGAGCTTAGAAATTATTTCTCAGTTTTTCATTTCTTTTTTTTAAAATATTTGTTTATATTCCCTTTTGTTGTCCTTGTTGTTTTACTGTTGTAGTTATTATTGATGTCATTGTTGTTGGATAGGGCAGAGAGAAATGGAGAGAGGAGGGGAAGACAGAGAGGGGGAGAGAAAGACAGACACCTGCAGACCTGCTTCATCGCCTGTGAAGCGACTCCCCTGCAGGTGGGGAGCCGGGGGCTCTAACCAGGATCCTTATGCTCGTCCTTGCGCTTTGCGCCATGTGCGCTTAACCCACTGCACTACCTCCCGACTCCCCTAGTTTTTCATTTCTTAATGTGGGCCTATAGTGCTATAAACTTCTCTTTGAATACTGTTTTGTTTGTCTTTGCCACGTGGGTTATCGCTGGGCCTTGGTGCTGGCACTAGATATCTATTACTCCAGGTAGGTGACTGGCCATTTTTTCTTTATTATTTATTATTTTTATTTGACTGGAATTTTTGAGAGGGAGGGGATGCAGAGAGTGAGAGAGAAAGATAAAAACCTGCAGACCTGCTTCACGCTTGTGAAACATCTCCCCTGAAGGTAGAGAATGGGGATTCAAACCTAGGTCCTTCTGTCTGGTCATATGTGAGCTTTACTGGATGTGCCGCTGCCCAGCCCCTTTAACACATCTTTCTATGTTTTCTGATACTTATCATAGGTTGTACTCCCTTTCATTCATCTCCAGCCATATTGTTTCACTTGTAATTTCTTCATAGACCCATTTTATTTAATCTCCATAATTTTGTGGCTTTCTCCTTTCTGTGTTTTGATTTATTGCCAGTCTCATTTACTTAGGGTCTGAAAAAGATGCTAGATGTAATTTTATCTTCTGTAGACTTATTTTATTTCCCAGCATATGGTTGCTTGTTCAGAATGATTTATCACTGCTTGAAAATATAAATCCTATTATTTTGTAGGGCTCTTCATATATTTATTAAGTTTACCTGATCTAATTTGTCATTGTTTCCTTGAGGATATATATATATATATATATTTTTTTTTCTATCTGGATGATCTATCAGTTACAATAAGTTGTTAATTCCACTTTTAACATGTTGTTGTTTTCAATGCATCTGCTAATATTTGACATATATCTTTGTTACTACCATGTTGTATTCACATATAATAATAATTGACATTTTACCTATTACATTTGTCTATCATTTTATGTTGTTCGTTTTTGTCTACTTCTGTCTTTTATTCACATAAGAGCACATATTAGCTGTAATAATCTATAGATTATTAAATAAAGCAAGAAAATCAATAATATTATATACAGTGACTTATATAATACAATGAAAGTGAAGTTTCCAACTAATGATTTGAAGCTTGTATGATCTTACCACAACATATTTTACAAAAATAAAAATCATAGCACAAAAACTAATTTTTTCTTAAAATATCAACTAGGAAATACCAAGTCACAAGCAAATTAAAATTGACAACATATAATATATAAAGATGTATGTTATGTAAATATATGTCAGAAATGCAAGGCTAACATTCAAAAATCTATTCAATAAAAATAAGAATAGATAAAATAAAATTTAAAAGAATATATGAACAGAATATTCATGAAAGAAGATATCCTAATAGTCACTGATTATTAAGAAAAAACAAAGGACAGTAACTGATGATCACAGAACTGCAAATAAAGACAAAAATGAGATGTCACTTTGCACTTGTAAAAATATCATACAAGATCAGAGAAACAAGTGGCCATGACACAGCTGGTTAAGCACACACATTACAGTGTGCAAGGACCAGCGTTCAAGCCCCTGGTCCCAACCTGCAGGGAGAAAATTTCAGGAGTGGTGAAGCAGGGCTACAGTTGTCTCTCTCCCTCTTTATCTCCCCTCTCCTCTCAATTTCTCTCTGTCTCTATCCAATAATAAATAAAATTAAATTAAAAATGAAAAAAGAAAAGAAACAACAGGCTTTGAAAAGAATGTGTGGAAATGAGAACACTGCTAAATTGTTGTTGGGAACATAAATTAGACCAACCCCTGTGGAAAACAGTCTGGAGATTGCTCAGAACACTAGGAATAGTCATACCCTATGATGCAGCAATTCTTCTCCTTGAGATTTATTCAAAGGAAGCAAAAACAACTATTCAAAGAAATCTTTGTCACCTACGTCATAGCAGCTCAATTTGTAATAGCCCAGACTTGGTAGCAACCCCAATGGTGGGTTGTAGGAAAAACCATGATGTGTTTCTCTGAAAAAGTCTTTTGTGCTATTTCTAACAACCAAATACTATTCAGTCATCAAAAGTGATGAAGTTACCTCCTCTGCCTCATCTTGGATAGAACTCGAGGTATATGGAAAGTGAGATAAGCCAAAAAAGAAAAGGAAAAAACTACTGAATGATCTCACTTATATGTGGACTTTAGCAGACAAGGAGAGGAAGGAAAAAGTATGGAACTTGAACTGAGAGTGGTGTACTGCATGAAAGGGAAGGAAACTGGGGGAGAACAGAGTAAATAGGGAGGCAGGCAATGGAGCACCTGGTTACGCTCACGCGCACAAGGACATACCTAAAGGGTCCAGGTCAAGCCCCTGCTCCCCACCTGCAGGGGAGACACTTCCGAGGCAGCAAAGCAGGTCTGCAGGTTGTTTATATCTTTCTCTTCTCCTCTTTATCTCCCTCTTCTCTTTTGATTTCTCTCTGTCCTATCTAATAAAATGGAAAAATAAAACAAAACAAAACAAACAAACAAACAAAAAACAGCAGCCTCCAGGAGCAAAAAAAAAAAAAAAAGGAAATTAAGAGGTGCTAGAGATGGCATTGGAGATCCAATGTAGGATGCTGCTTATGAACAGAAGTTGGTGGTAGCAATGGTGTGCCAACACCTCCTGTCAGGTGCAGATCAGAAACTCCATGCATGAACAACTGTCCTGCAAACCACTATTTCTCAATAAAATGATTTTTGGGGAAAATACATACACACACACACACATTACTGGTAACCAATAAAATTATTTATGAAACAACGTATCTCATTCAAAGGCAAAATATTTAATACTGTAACATTTCCTCACATAGATTAGTGGAAAGATAGTGATGGTTCATCTTACCTCTATTTTTTTTTTCTTTTTTACCAGAGCACTGCTCAGCTCTGGCTTATGGTGGTGTGGGGGAATTGAACCTGGGACATAGGAGCCTCAGGCATGAGAGTCTCTTTGCATAACCATTATGCTATCTATCTCCCCTTTATTTTTGTAGAAGAAATATACCACTATTCAGTCTCTAGCTTTGCAAACTCCTTTTTTAAATGCAGCATGCTAAGAATACATTGTGCTCCCAAAGGAATGAAAAGCAGAAATAGCCACATGCAACCTCTTATCTCTTTTAGTCAACATAATACTGGAGGTATTCTAGCTACAGTGATAAAGAACACACACACACACACACACTAAAGATTATTTACACTGGAATAAAAGATGAAATACTGTCTCTGCTAAAAATTGAAAACTCCAAGCCTATCATGTAAATTAAGTAAGGTCACAAAGTATTCATGCAATTTTTACAAGTTAATTATATTTTGTAGAAAAGTGGAACACAAATTGCAAAATATAATTTTAAAAGAATTTGATTTATAATGCTGTTGCATATTTTCTTAGCAATCAATTTAATTTAAGAAAGGAAGTACAATAGTTATAGTCCAAGAACTACAAACTTTTGCTGAAAGTAATCTACTAAGTAAACAAACCACAATGATAACTACCTGTGAAAGCATTTGGAGTTGATTAGAAAAATAATAATAAGAAGAAGGTTAAGTAAATGTTCTATAGAGATAATAAGCATGTTATTTATCTTAAGATTTACTTTGGTTACACTGGTATATTCAAAACTGAATTAATGTTCTGATACATAAACATGTCCCAAGAACAAAATTATTGTAAATGGATAGTAAAATTTAGTGCTATGGATATTAAATTATTTAGTGAAGAATCCATTGATATCTGCAAGTTATTTTGAAAATTATCAAACAACTGACCAGAGGAAGAGTAAGAAATGTATAAATTGATATATTTATAATAAATGGATCACACGAGAATTTAATCATGGCAGAATCATGGTTGTGGATTCATGAATATTTACTGTAAAACTCAAATTCACATTTATAAACTATGTATATTTGTAAGTTATCATTATATTAATGTTGGATATTGTATGGTACTATAGAAAAATCACTTTTGTCATTATAATCAACATTTTTTCTCTTACTTCAGGTCTGATTAGGTCTATTCTAGATTGATGCTATTGGGTTTTTATTTATATACTACTCAGTAAGCCAATTTTCATTGATAGGCAATATTTCACTTTGCATATAATACTCTAGGATTATCCAGCTACCTATTGATAGACATCTGCATTGTTCCAGTTTTTTGACTATTGCAAATACAATTCTGGAAAGTTAATATGATTCTCTGAGGTTTCTAATATGCAGGCAGAATTGAAAAACACTGGAATTAGTGGTTATTAAAAATCCTTTTTCTTGCAAAAATTTGCTGTTAACAGCTACCAAGGGAAGAATTCAAGGAAAAAATAATCAGCATTCCAATTTCAGTCTAACTTCTGTGACACAGATGTCTCACAATCAATTAATGCTTATCTAATTGGTGTACACTGTTTAATTAGAACTGATTACATTAAGCAAATATGCTCAAAGGCCCATGTGTGTCATTTTTAAAAATATAGTCCCCTAAAGTAAATGGGAAAAATTCATTTTGTGAAAGTTAATCACATAAACTTAACACCATGAGTCTGTTTCACAAAAAATTTATGGGGGCCAGGCCGTGGCACACCTGCTTAAGCATACATATTACCATGAGCCCCCTGCTATCCACTTGTAAGAGGTAAAACAAGTCTGCAGGTTTGTTCTCTCTCCTCCTCCATCCCCTCTCAATTTCTTTCTGTCCTATCAAAAGAAGAAGGAGGAGGAGAAGGAGGAGGAGGAGGAGGAGGAGGAGGAGGAGGAGGAGGAGGAGTGATGGCTGCAGGGGAAAGTCGATTTGTAGTGTTGTCACCAAGTCCAGTGATAAAATCTGCTTGCAAAATTAATTAATTGATTAATTAATTAAAATAATTAACCATATAATGAATATTAAAATGTAGTCAGGTGAAACCATGGCAACCAAATTGAGGCAACACTTATTATGATATATTTCATCAATAGCCTCTGAAAGTGTAATAAATCTTCTTTTTATCATAATAGTAAAATCAGTAACAGTTGGAAGCACAAAATACATATTATTGTTAAAGATAACCTAAAGAGAATCAAGAGAATGTCAATAAACCTTTAGAGTTCAGAATTCTTTTGGAAAACAATTTATCTCTCCATTGATTAAATATAGGGTGGCAATCAATTTTATAGAATTGCAGAAGACTGAGATCAAATAATACATATGTTTTTTAATTCCCACCTCTTTTGTTAAAATTGTGTGTGTATGTGTGTGTGCATGTGCATGTGCGTGTGTGTGTGTGTTAAAGGGAGAGAATAGAGGAGGTGGAGAAGGAGAAAACACAGAGAGAGAGAGAGAGAGAGAGAGAGAGAGATTATGTGCACAAATGAATGAGAGGGAACCTGACCATTACTCTGGCACATACGATATCAGGGATCGAACTAAAGAGCTCATGATTGATTATGAGCTTAACACTTTATTCTTTGTGCTGCCACTTCCCAGAGAGCAAAGAATGTACATTTTTAAGGAATGAGTATAGTTAAAATAATCTATATGATAAAGTATTTAGTGGACTTCTTCTTCTAGCATTTGCCCTTCTTCCGTAGCCAGTCAACAGCGTCAGGTTGAGCCTGATGTAAAGTTTCGAGACCTCCTTTGAATTTAGTGGACTGATTGTCTTGAATACATGAATGCAGATGAATAGAATTTGAAACGATGACTATATGATTCAACATAGATAATTATCAAATTATAGTTTCATTTAAGAGAATAAATTCATTATTGTTTATGGCACTGTTAGTAGTACCTATGGAAATAAATCTCTACCTAAATAACTAGGTTATATATCAGCCAATGATTAAGAGGAGTCATAGATGAAGAATCACAATTAGTCAATTCTGTATCCTTAAATATAGTAAGTAGAACAATGCATCTAAAATACTTTCTCTGTAGTTAAATTTTTTGACTAATGAGAAATCATATGGGCAGATGTTACTGTTATATAGAAGAAATATGTTCTAAGTCAGAAATTGGAGAAATGATTTTTTAATACTCCATTCTAACAAAAGGTGAAACTCTGAAAGTAACCAACATTCACAGATATTGATAGGATATTATTTTAAAATAATATCTTTAAAAACCAAAGCCTGTGCAAGGACCAGCATACGGATCCCGGTTCGAGCCCTGGGCTCCCCACCTGCCGGGGAGTCGCTTCACAAGTGGTGAAGCAGGCCTGCAGGTGTCTATCTTTATATCTCCCTCTCTGCATTCTACTCTCTTTATTTCTCATTTCTCTCTGTCCTATCCAAGAACAACAACAATAAAACAACAAGGGTAACAAAACTTAATAAATAAATATTTTAAAAAATCTTAAAAAAAGAAAAAAAAAAAAAGCCTGGGGAGATAGCATAGTGGTTATGCAAAAGCATTCATTCCTGGCCCCAAACATCTCAAGCTCAATAAACAATACCACTGAAGATCAGAATTGAGCATTGCTCTGATATAAAGGACAGTAATAATAATAGTGATAATAACAAAAGTCAAAGCCTGTTACAACACACAGTAATTCACCAAACACAATTCTCTATTATTATGAAGAGGCTGACTATTTAACGGATAGATAAAAGATCAAAAAATCCCATGGAAGAAAAAAGAACAAGAGGCTTAAGTAAACCGGTCATATCATAAATGATATAATTATCAAATAAATAGTGATGAGTCTATGTTGTCACATTCACAATATTAATTGGTTTTGGGATACTTCACAATTTTCCTTGTTACTCTTATGCAAGGGCCATGCTAATCGTCTCTGTATCATTCCAATTTTAGTATATATGCTGCTCAACACTAGTAATAACTGTTTTAAAAAATAATAAAAGTAAAAGTCATGCTTCACTGGTCATGCCTTAGGCTTAACAATTTAAAAGATGGGGGATCATCATATAAATGATTCTGTGGAAGTTAGCACAGTAATAGAGTACTGACAAGAATTAACATTGAAACTGCTTTTCTGAACTTGGACTGGAGTTGGTTTATTGCATCAAAGTAAGAGACTCTGGGGTAGGAGGAAGGGTTCAGGTCTTGGAACATAATGGCAGAGGAGGACCTAGTAGGGGTTGTATTGTTATGTGGAAAACTAGGAAATGTTATTCATGTACAAACTATTATATTAATCCCCCAATAAAGAAATTTTTAAAAATTGCTTTTTTGGGGGGGTCGGGCGATCTGGTATACTTGCCTTTGTTATATATACATGACCAGTGTTCAAGACTGGCTCCCACTGCATTTTGTGAAGCCCAGTGGTGTCTTTCCATTTTTTTCTCTGTCTCTAATTGTGGTTTTCTCTATATAAAAAAGCTTACTCACAATGAGGAAGCCCTGGTAAGGATAAACAGCCAAGCATGTAAATACAATGCATTTCTGGAATGCAACATAAGTATTATTTCTCAAATATGGGGAAAGCATATAGTTAAGAATATTTATACTTTCCCCATATTTGGGAGCTACTCTCTTCCCTGATGCAGCTTTATCACCCTTTATCCAGCCATGACATCATCTCCCCAAACAATAATTTGGGTCCACCTGCTGCATATCAGAGGTCAGGCTCAGGAAAATAAATAGTATAGTCATGGGCCCTTTGGAATATGACTAAAATAGGCCTACTAGCTATCTTCAAAAGAGAGAACCCAAATCTTCATCTCCAATATTCCAGCCTTTAGGTTCATGATTAGTAAACAATTTTCTTTAGCTCTATATGTTAATTCTTTTTATCAGCCACCAGTTTCCAGATGCTAACATGATGCCAACCAGACTTTCCTGGGCACATGACTCCACCAGTTTGTCCTGGAACCCCACTTTTCCAGAATCCTGCCCCACTACGAAAAGAGAGAGACAGGCTGGGAGTATGTATCGACCTGCCAACGCCCATGTTCAGCAGGGAAGCAATTCCAGAAGCCAGACTTTCCACCTTCTGCATCCCACAATGACATAAGGTCCATACTCCCAGAGGGTTAAAGAATAGGAAAGCTATCAGGGGAGGGAATGGGTTCTGGAGTTCCGGTGGTGGGAATTATGTGAAGTTGTACCCCTCTTATCATATGGCTTATTCAGTGTTTCCTTTTTATAAATAATAATAAAAAAATAATTATTTCCCAAAAGCAAAATGTTTACACCACTAGGAAAATGACTAAGCCAGTAACCTTAGTAGAGTTCTTTGTGTTTTGAGGTTACTACCATACCACACACACACATTTTTTACTCTTTATTGATGGCTTATACTTTTACAAACATAGTTCAGGTGATAACATTTAATTAATTATGTGAAAATATAAACAAATGTAAAGGTTGCGGCTGCAGCATATGTGCATGATATTTAGCTTGCCAGTAATACCAATGGGTTGCTTAAGAGAAAATAGGAGTGAAACTGAATAAACAGGCAAACATGATTCAGAGAAAGGTCTTGGGTTCTTTCCACCAGGCCATAGAATTTAATCAAGAGCTTATTTTTTTGCATATTAGTTGAGTCCACTGTGAAGTAATATTAGTTGTAAGATTCTTAGTAGAAGTAAACAGCTATGTGAAAATGTTCTATCGTCACTGCTAAATTCAATTGATCTCTTTCTACTTGGATGTTGGGAAATGATAAATTTTATAAGAATATTCTCTGAAATTTTGCATATTTCATGCTAATTAAAATAAATTCTTAGAGTTTTTTTTAATGGAAGCAGGATCCAATTAGATTAGTATCTTTTGATGAGTTTCAAAGTGGTGAAAATATTTTTAATTAATTTGGGTCAAAGTCACCTAACTCAACACACCTATGTCAGTGTGCTCATTTGACCCCAAACAAATTTGGAGCATAGTGACTTTAATGGCAGCTCAAAATAAAAAGAACTTGTAAGTCTATAGTTTCCCCCTCCATATCCTGCACTCAACACAAAATCCCTACTATAAAATAGCTTCTGATTTACTTTGGATTTTGTAACAATCAGATTTCTCAAATGATTAAATGATGAAGAATAGAGCTGACACTGCTCAGGTTAACTAGAATCAAATCTGGGCTGTGTACGTGGAAAAACAGATACCCTGAGATATTTATCAATACTCATTTTTATATTTATTTATTTTCATAAGACAGACTGAAACTGAGAAGGTCGAGGGAGATAGAGAAGGAAGGAAGAGACACCAGAAGCCCTGTTTGACTGCTTGTAAGTCTCTCCCCTGAAGGTGGAAATTCAGAGCTTGAAACCAGTCCTTGAGCATAGTAATGTAAGCACTCAACCATTGCCCAGACTATTGGTATATGCACTCTTATGATATAGAGTTTTACATGGGAAATAAGGATAGGGAAACTAGAGTACCACTTCTTTACATGTGGCACCAGGGACTGAACAAGGAGATTTAGGTGTATGTATGTGTCCTGAGCTTTACCAGATGAGCTATTTCCCCCAAAAGTTTTAAAACAGGATCTTATGAAGTAAAAAAAAAATTTTGGAATCATTGGAATATATGTAGAATGAGGGCAAAAAGAACAACATTTCATTCATATTAAGAAAAATGCCTATAAACATCTATGACAAAGGTGCCCAGACTATTAAATGGGGAGAAGGGGGTTTCTTCAACAATGTTGTTGGAAAACGGGTTGAAACATGCAGAAGAGTAAAACTGAACCACTATATTTCACCAAACACAAAAAATAAATTCCGAGTGGATCAAGGACTAGGATGTTAGACCAGAAACTATAGATACTTAGAGGAAAATATTGACAGAACTCTTTCCATATAAATTTTAAAGACATCTTCAATGAAATGGATCCAATTACAAAGAAAACTAAGGCAAGCATAAACCTATGGGACTACATCAAAAAGCTTCTGCACAGCAAAAGACCACTACCCAAACAAAGAGACCCCTCACAGAATGGGAGAAGATCTTTACATGTCATATATCAGACAAGAGGCTAATAACCAAAATATAAAGAGCTTGCCAAAATCAACAACAAGAAAACAAATGATTCCATCCAAAAATAGGGAGAGGACATGGACAGAATATTCACCACAGAGGAGATCTGAAAGGCCAAGAAATATATGAAAAATGATCCAAGTCATTGATTGTCAGAGAAATGCAAATAAAGACAACAATGAGATACCATTTCATTCCTGTGATAATGACATAAACCAGAAAAGATAGCAGTAACAAATGCTGGAGAGGTTGTGGGGACAAAGGAACCCTCCTGTACTGCTGGTGGGAATGTAAATTGGTCCAACCTCTGTGAAGAAGCAGTCTGGAGAACTCTCAGAAGGCTAGAAATGGACTTACCCTATGACCTTGTAATTCTTCTCCTGGGATGTATCCTAAGGAACCAAACACATCCATCCAAAAAGATTTGTGTATACCTATGTTTATAATAGCACATTTAATTTTTTTAATTTATAAAAAGGAAACAATGACTAAACCATAGGATAAGAGGGGTACAACTCCACAAAATTCCCACCACCAGAACTCTGTATCCCATCACCTCCCCTGATACTCTATTCTTTAACCCTCTGGGAGTAAGGAGCCAAGGTCATTGTGGGATGCAGAAGGTTGAAGGTCTGGCTTCTGTAATTGCTTCCCTGCTGAACATGGGCATTGACAGGTTAATCCATACTCCCACCCTCTCTCTCTCTTTCCGTAGTAGGGAAGGGCTCTGGGGAAGCAGAGTTCCAGGACATATTGGTGGGGTTGTCTGTCCAGGGAAGTTGGTCCGCATCATGCTAGCATTTGGAACCTGGTCGTTGAAAAGAGAGTTAACATATAAAGCCAAACAAATTGTTGACCAATCATGAACCTAAAGGCTGGAACAGTGCAGATAAAGAATTCAGGGGTCCTCCATTTTGTAGATAGCTAGTAGTCATATTTTAGTTAAATTCCAAAGGGCCTATGGCTATACTAGTTTTTTTTTTTTTCTTTTTCTTTTTTTCCCCTGAGCCTTAAATCTGATATGCAGGTGGATCCAAGTTATTGTCTCGGTAGATGATGCTGGGAAAAGGACCAGAAAGCTGGATCAGGGAAGAGAGTAGCTCCCAAATATGGGAAAGGGGTATAAATATTGTCGACTGTGAACCAACGATTTGATGTGATCTGTGGCCCATATTCAGCTTAGGTACCTATGAGACCTCTGTATCCCTGTAGATCTGAGCTCACATTCTGTGGTCATGAGTAGGAACATTCCAAGTTGCCCCAATATAGACCCATATTCCTCAGTTGTAGCATAGAGTATGTTGTCCATCCTCCCTTCGGAGGATGAAACATTCTCTACCATTGTTGATCCAAGTTGAGCTCAAGGTCCTATGGGGCCCACAAAGGGGTTTATTGTGCTGTTCCTGATAGAAATGACCAGTAACAATAGAGAGAGGGATTTATTCAAGGTCTAGGCCCATCATGTCTGTTTGGTAATCTCAGAACTCCCCGATTAGGGCCCCAGCATAACAGCACAATTTTTTTATAGTTTATTTTTTATTTAAGAAAGGATTAATTAACAAAACCATAAGGTAGGAGAGGTGCAACTCCACACAATTCCCACCACCCAATCTCCATAACCCACCCCCTCCCCTGATAGCTTTCCCATTCTCTATCCCTCTGGGAGCATGGACCCAGGGTCACTGAGGGTTGCAGAAGGTAGAAGGTCTGGCTTCTGTAATTGCTTCCCCGCTGAACATGGGCGTTGACTGGTCGGTCCATACTCCCAGTCTGCCTCTCTCTTTCCCTAGTAGGGTGTGTCTCTGGGGAAGCTGAGCTCCAGGACACATTGGTGGGGTCTTCAATCCAGGGAAGCCTGGCCAGCATCCTGGTGGCATCTGGAACCTGGTGATTGAAAAGAGAGTTAACATACGAAGCCAAACAAATTGTTGAGCAATCATGGACCCAAAGCTTGGAATAGTGGAGAGGAAGTGTTAGGGAGGTACTCACTGCAAACTCTAGTGTACTTCTGCTTTCAGGTATATATTTTGCAGTAGTTTATGGATACGTGTGAACATAAGCTCTCTCTCACAGAAACTGGTGTATATCTAGGTTATGGGACTTTGTTAGAAAGTGAACCACCTGAGATGAAATTAGAGTGTACTATAAAAGGAAAGGTCTCACCCGAGTAATGAAGTTGAAGGGTTGTCATTCCACACGTGAAGTCTCTGGACACAGTCTGAGGTGAAGCATGTTGAGGTGGCAATCGTTGCGTTGGTTAGGTTGTGATCGGCGGATGCAATATTATTTGACAACACTAAGATACCACCTCACTCCTGTAAGAATGGCATACATCAAAAAGGACAGCAGCAACGAATGCTGGAGAGGTTGTGGGGACAGAGGAACCCTTTTACATTGCTGGTGGGAATGTAAGTTGGTACAGCCTCTGTGGAGAGCAGTCTGGAAAACCCTCAGAAGGCTAGACATGGACCTTCCATATGATCCAGTAATTCCTCTCCTGGGGTATACCCCAAGGACTCCATAACACCCAACCAAAAAGAGGTGTGTACTCCTATGTTCATAGCAGCACAATTAATTCATAATAGCTAAAACCTGGAAGCAACCCAGGTGCCCAACAACAGATGAGTGGCTGAGAAAGCAGTGGTATATATACACAATGGAATACTATGCAGCTATCAAGAACAATGAACCCACCTTCTCTGACCCATCTTGGACAGAGCTAGAAGGAATTATGTTAAGTGAGCTAAGTCAGAAAGATAAAGATGAGTATGGGATGATCCCACTCATCAACAGAAGTTGAGTAAGAAGATCTGTAAGGGAAACTAAAAGCAGGACCTGATCAAATTGTAAGTAGGCCACCAAAGTAAAAACCCTGTGGTGAGGGGTAGACATGCAGCTTCCTGGGCCAGTGGGGGGTGGGAGTGGATGGGAGGGATGGGTCACAGTCTTTTGGTGGTGGGAATGGTGTTTATGTACACTCCTAGCAAAATGTAGACATATAAATCAGTAGTTGATTAATATGAGAGGGGGAAAATCAATTGTATGTCTCAAAGTTTCTCAAAACACAAACTGAATCTTTTTAATATATAGGCTGTGTATTTGATATGTGTACTCTCTCAAAAGCCTAGACCAAGTAGATTAGAAGCATCCAATAGCACAGCTATCTATATACAAGATACTGGATACTGTACAGCAAACCATAACAAAAGGACTTTTCAAAGTTAACCCAATTACCAAATAATGTGATGATAACATTAACTATCGATTGTCTTTTTGAACCCTAAGACAGCAGGAACCTCACATCTCCACTATAGAACCCCTACTTCCCCCAGTCCTGGAACCCTTGGATAGGGCCCATTTTCCCGTATCGTCTCCCAATCCAACAGCACAATTTTTAATAGCCAAAATCTGGAAGCAACCCAGGTGTCCAACAACAGATGAGTGACTGACCAAGTTATGGTCTCTATACACAATGGAATACTCAGCTATTAAAAAATAGTGATTTCACTGTTTTCAGCCCATCTTCGATGGACCTTGAAGAAATCTTGTTAAGTTAAATAAGACAGACACAGAAGGAAGTACATGGGATGAAGGCAGAAGTTGAGAAACAAGATAAGAAGAGAAAACATTAAGCAGAACTTAGACTGGAGTTGGTGTATTGAGTTCAGGACCTGGAACATGATGGCAGAGGACCTAGTGGGGATTGTATTGTTATGCGGAAAACTGAGAAATATTATGCATACATAAACTATTGAATTTACTGTTGACTGTAAAACGTTAATCCCCCAATAAAGAAATTAAAAAAAAATAGAATGGGGCCATGAAATGGTATACCATTTCAAATGGTTGAGTGCACATGTTTAACTATAAGTAGATTTTCTTAGTTTAATTTCTTACTCCTGACCAAGAGATAAAACAGGTTGGGGGAGATAATACAATGGTTATGTAAAGATACTCACATGAACTGAGGGTCCAAAACCCTGGGCCCAATTCCAAACTTTGCCAGTAGTCAAAGCAGAGCCTGGCAACAGTCCTTGGCCCTGTGAGTTTCTAAACACATTCTGTTTGTACTCCATGGGTTCTGATGAAATTATTCACTGTGTTTCCCAAATCATCAGGAGAACAATTTGGAAAGGCTTCCACTATAGAGCCCCACCTCCAGACCTCCAGAAGTGTATGTCTTCTCCTGAGTTGCCCCGTCAGTTCTCTACCCCTGATGTCAGCACAGGGTCTTCCCACTGATATTTCAGCCTCCAAGGGACAGTAGCAATAGAGACTCACAGACACAATAGGTGAAAAGTGTTTTTAGTGGTATAGCAGTGCTGCTGGTCTCTCTCACCCTCTCCCTCTCCCTGTCTCCCTCTCCCTCTCCCTATTCCCTCTCCCTCTCCCTGTCTCCCTCTCCCTCTCCCTGTCTCCTTCTCCCTCTCCCTGTCTCCCTCTCCCTGTCTCCCTCTCCCTGTCTCCATCTCCCTGTCTCCCTCTCCCTCTCCCTCTCCCTGTCTCCTTCTCCCTCTCCTTCTCCCTGTCTCCCTCTCCCTCTCCCTGTCTCCCTCTCCCTCTCCCTGTCTCCCTCTCCCTTTCCCTCTCCCTGTCTCCCTCTCCCACTCCCTTTCTCCCTCTCCCTCTCCCTGTCTCCCTCTCCCTGTCTCCCTCTCCCTGTCTTCCTCTCCCTCTCCCTGTCTCCCTCTCCCTCTCCCTCTCCCTGTCTCCCTCTCCCTCTCCGTCTCCCTCTCCCTGTCTCCCTCTCCCTCTCCCTGTCTCCCTCTCCCTTTCCCTCTCCCTGTCTCCCTCTCCCACTCCCTGTCTCCCTCTCCCTGTCTCCCTCTCCCTTTCCCTTCCCCCTCCCTCTCTCTCTCTCTCTCTGTCTCCTTCTGCCTTTTTAAAAATATTTTTTGTTTTTAGTTTTTCTCCCTCTCTATCTCCCCCTACCCTCTTGATTTCTGACTGTCTCTATGCAATATAAATAAAGATAATAAAGAATAAAAATAGAATGTGAAAAAATATTAATGACATTATCCTCCAAAAGAGTTACAGACTAAGGACAAATCATTGTGGCCCAGGAGATAACACAGAAGAAAAGTGATGAATGAACCAGCAAGAATGAGGACCTTAGTTTGATCCCTGAAACTTCACATACCAGAGTAATTCTCTGTTTATCTCTCCCTGTCTCTCTCTTTCACATAAACAAGTAAATAAATATTTAAAGAAAAAAATAAGTAACCTCTTAAAAATAGAAAAGATGATGTTTTATTACACTTCACAGTCTATATCATTGAAAAATGTTATTTCTACCTGTCCTTACAGCAGCCTTGTGCAATAGATATTGTTATGATCATATTATAGTTGGTAAAAATTTAGAAGTCATGCATCCCAAGGAAACAACTTTATCTTAAATGAATGAGTTAGTCTCAGCTATCCAATTTTCATTTCTTCTGTTGGGCCTTGAATTATTGTGAGTCTCATGGTACAACAAGACTCTTTTTTAAATTCTTTTTTTTGTAGTTATATTTTATTTATTTATTATTGGATAGAGACAGAAATAAAATGAGAGGGAAGGATGAGGTAGAGAGGGAAATAGATAAAGACACACCAGCAGCCCTGCTTCACCAATGTGAAGCTTTCTCCCTGCAGATAGGGACCAGAGGCTTGAGCTTAGGTCCTTCAGCACTGTAACGCATGTGCTTAACAAGATGCACCACAGCCTGTCTCCCCCAACAAAAATCTTAGACTCATTGTGCACCAAAATAACAATAATAATAATAACAACAACAACAACAATAACTTCCTTAACCTTTTGTTACTTCACAGTTCAATAATACAGTGTGGTGCTCATGAATCTGATTTGACTTACATTCACTGAGATTTTTGCTAATTGCTCTTCTACAAGAAGATTATATTTGCCTTCTTCCATTTTATCTTTATTATAGTTTTTGGTGGTGTTTTGTTAGCATAAGACTTTACTACTCCAGACAGACTTGTTCAGACAGAAGATTTCACAGTACCAATACTTCCTCCAATGCAGTTCGGAAGTTGCAGGCAATAACCTGGATCATGCTCATAATAATAAATAAGTAACATTATTTATGTGAGCTACTTTGCCAGCTCAATTCTTATTTCTGTTGCTTATAATTTCATCCAATTCAATCCTAGACCCATATTCACACCATGAATTCTTTCAACTACTATACTTTATTCAGAATGAAGAAATTGCTATAATATTAACAGCACTCTCATCCTATTACTGTATGAGCAACTATTGACAATATAGAAAAGGACAGTTGATCCATTTTGCTTGAACATTTTTCAATTGAATTTCTAATGATCCTCAAAAGACCCATACCCACAGTCAAACATGCACATCTATCTACCCCACAATTGATAATCTCCAGTTTACAGATATAATTACTTGCTGCTGTTCCTACCATACCACAGAAAAATAGAGAAGTTAATATTTACTTAGTTGTGGGGGAAAGTGAAGACTTTTGTTGTCATATATGTACAGTATCTTGTTTCTTTATAGTAAGCGTCAAAACACCATACCCTCCACCAGTCAGTCTTCTTTCACCCACAGAAGGTACTGGATTCTCAACCCCCAGTTCAGTTAACTGCTCCCTTAGAGAACCTGGATCTGCTGCAATATTCCACAGTTGACTCCAGGTTCCTCACTGGCACCAAATGCACACAAATATAAAACCTCTTAATTTGTACAGTAGACAATAAGGCCGTTGGATTTATTTGGTATAAACCCTGTTATGAAACCAGAAATTTAAGAGTCTACAACTAATTAATAATAGCTACAATTACAGTGACAGCTTTTAATCATGGAAAAATGACAAATCCTCTCTAATCCTCAATTTTTTCTCAACAGTAGAATATGAAAATTCATGGGATTCTAGTGAAGCTGAAGTAAATTTCTTATTAACTGTGTAATGTAATAAACATGTAAATATTACTATTACTATCATTATTATTAATGTCTATGGGCATATTATTTCTTATTGCAAAGTGGAACAGGGAGAGCTACTTTTATAACTATGGTTTGGCATAGCAAGAATGGGTAAAGTGAAGTGAACTCTAGTTTCTTCAATTTTTCTGTTTATTCTGAAACCAAGAGAAAATAATTCAGTAGGAATCATGGAAATGAAAGTAGAAGGAAAAGGTGAAGAGTTGAAAATGCACAAAGCAATCTGCTCTGTTAGAGACGAATGTTTTCTTATTCTTCAATAAATATTTGATTGTTTTATTCAAATTTAATATCATGCTATAGTTTCAAAATCTTAAGATTCGGGTTGTACACTGAATGAACAAGAATCTGATTTGAAATACTCCAAGTGTATTTTTCTCTTTCTGTGACCATTATCCTCCCCTTTTTTTCCCCAATGACTTTGAAGACAAGATATTTCACAACTATTTTGATGTATCACTGTAACACAACTCTACCAAACAGAATCTCAAATGTTACCTTGTGTCACAGAAGGCATTTGAAGACAGAACATTCCCATAAACAAAAGGAGCTACATTGTAAAATGAGTTGCTGCGCTGAATTATGAGGGAAGCAAAGGCAAGCAGTCGCATGAAATGCTTTACTCATAACATTGTTCCTCATTTATAATTCAATATTATTTTTCAAATAGGAACAATTCTAGTTAATATATTCACTACATACAAATTTTGGTTTTTGTTAAAGCTGATTTTCTTCCTTACCATCAAAATAAAGTATCAAATCGAGCATACATTTTCTGTTCAACGTCAAATCTGTGTGTCAAGAATAACACCTAATAGTTGCTAGAGCTAAAAAAAATTCTTATGAATGGCAAATGGAAGAAAAATACAAAATTAATTAAAATAGACATGTCAACAAGATAAACTTATATATGGTAAAATTAAGTGAAGTTTAATGTGAAGTCCAATTTATTGATAAATTAATGCATCAGCCATCTGACAAGAATGAAAGTGAAATGAGAAGACGTGATTTAAAAAGTAATTCAAAATAATCTAGGTAATCATCAACAGATGATTTGATAAAGATATGCTACATACATATATAGAGACATGCACAATGAAATAGTATTATTTATAAAAGATTTTAAAAATGATGCTATTTGCAGACTGTCCAAATAGCTTACTATAGTGTGCTGCTTGACTCTGTATGCCACCCATGTTTGAACTCAATGGGCTTAGAACTTTGGAGCCTCAGACATGAAACTTTTTTCTTTTTTTTTTTTTTTTGTATAAACATTATGCTATTCCTTCCACCCCATAAGTAGTCTCTAAGTAGTGAATGTAAATATTATAAACAGATGCTGCTTTAAAATTATGTGAACTCTGAGGCTTACATAAGGAGCAATGTTATTCAGTAAAATTATTTAAAGAAAACTAATTGGATTACAAAGTTGCTATAGTGATAATTCAAGTAAAAAGTGAAAATGTCTAAGAAATACTATCAAACTGAAATAACAACTTTATTTGATTTACTAGTTATAACTTTGAAAGATCCATCTGAATCTTCTCACTTAGCCTGATTTTTAATGCAGGATGAACAAACTTTGCAGAATTTTATTTGTTCTAGTATCTACTTTTCTCAAGGCCAACACTAGCTTAAGATGGAAACAAAAATAATTCCACAATATGATGAATCCTGATAGCATCAGAGTAAGTGAAATAAACCAGACTCAAAAGCAAATCTTTCATAATTCCAGTAAGGTGAGAGACAAGAGTAAGCAATCCCAAAGAGACAGACATTATTAAAACAGAGATTCTCAGAGACTGAGAAGGATAAAGAAACAACAGGGAAGGAAAAGGGGGAAATAAGATTTAGTGCATACAGAGTTTCTATTTGGGATGAAGAAAAAAATAGGACTTTGAATAACAATGATGGCTGGCCAACACTGAGAGTGAACTTATGACACTAAATTGTTGATGAAAACATATGCCTACACACACAAAAAAAAAAACCTGCTATGCAAATGATTGCAGAAGATTTATTTTTAATTACCAAAACTTGGAAAGAACTGTTATCCTTCAGTAGGGAAATTAAATGCATAATATATAGACAGATGAATATTATTCATTACCAAACAATGCCATAACTATCAGAGGTAGCATCAACATAGCCAACTAATTTTCACTTGCAACAACAGCAAATCAATGATGCATGGATAAATCTTTTGCAGGTAAGTGAACTAGAATATCAAACAGACTTCCATAGGAAGGAAAAAAAAAACCCTCAGATTCAGCACCAGTTAAAAACACATAGTGCAAAATGCAAAGACCCATGCTCGGATCCCAGTTCACTTACATGAGGGTTGCTCTACAAGCAGTTAAGCAGGTCTACAGGTGTCTATCTTTCTCTCCCCCTCTCTGTCTTCCCCAACTCTCTCAATTTCTCTCTGCCCTTATCCCACAACAATAACAACATATGGAAAAAACATGGCTGCAGGAGCAGTGGATTCACGGTGCAGGCACTGAGTTCCAGCAATAACCCTAGCGGAAAAAAATAAAATAAAATAAATTTCTTTAAATCTCAGATTCAAGTGCATAGTATCCATAGAAAGACCCTTCTCAAGGAAAAAACAAAACAAAACAAAACAAAATGCCCGTACATAGTAATCAACAATAGTCAGAGTAGATCACTAATGTTGACTTGGCATTAACAAGGTAACCTCAACTAATCCATTGTGACCCCTAGCCCCTGATCACTGCCTGTGCTTACTCAAATACAGACCACTGGTTCAGATCATGCATAGTGAACATCAACTATCATGAGAAGTTGTTGTTTTCGACGGGTTATGTTGTTTTCGCCAGGCTAGCTTCACGGGCGGGTAACAGACGACCAGGGACTCATGGTTGAGCTGTAGGCAGTATCTCTTTATTCATGCAGGACGCAGCACAATCTAAGACGAGCTAAGTTAAACTCAAAGTACAGTACAGTAAAACTCACAATGCTGTCTTTATATATACTTGCCAAGTAAGGTGGAAACAGGATGTGACATAGAGAGGGTGGAGAGAAAAGTGACTGGTAAAAATCAGAGTGTGACAAGGAGGGGGCAGATTAGGTGAGAATCCTATCACTGAACCACAAATGCCCTGGAGGGAAGGTGGAACTTGTTAACAGTGGTTATGTAAATAGAATGAAGTGGTTATGTAAATAGAATAGTGTTAAGCAGGGGGGATTTAAACCAAATGAAACAGAAGGGGTCTCATGCATACCAACAATAAGTTAGAGGAAATTACTTGCACTGATGAGCTATCACAGCCAGCTTCAGAAAACCCCAAATTTAACAGTGTTGTCATAATAAAACTCATTACAAACAATGACATAGATGGCCTGATATCTTCAATGGAACAATCAAGTTCTCCACTTTGACTTCTATCTTGCTGCTAGTATTTGCCTCTCTCTCTATTTTTTCTCTGATTTTCATTATTATTTTTTCATACTTTCTCTGATTTTGCCCAAGTTTTCTTCTAATGAATTTCTCATTTAGGGAGCATCCTTAGGCCCAATACTTTTTAAAACATCATTTTATTGGGGGTTAGCAGTTTACAATGTAGTTGTTGGTGTACAAGGTAGAATTTCTCATCTTTCCGGGACAATTGTATGCAAAGTACTTTCACTCCTCAGTTAGGTACTTTTCCACCATTATGCAGCAGGACCTCAAAGCACTTCTCCCCAAAACCCTCCCTGCCCTCTTTCCCCAGAGTCCTTTGCTTAGTGCAATACACCAAGTTCATCACTTTTGAAATTTTTATGAAGTTTAGTCTATGTTGTTGGCCATTATCACTTAGATTTGAAAGAATGATCAAGAACTTTTCAGACAGTCAAATAATTCACCCCCACCACTAAACCAAATTTTACAAGAAATATATAAAAGACTTATATAGAAGGAAACTACTAGATGTCTCACTCATATGGGGTAAGTGAAACAAAAGGAAGAAGTATGTGAAGTCAAATGAAGGGAAGTCTTTGGGACCAGGACTACAGAACTGAGCAGCGCAAAGAAGTATGGGATGTGGAAGGGTGAAGAAGGTCCTATGAACTTCAATGAAGGGAGGTATGCACTTATGTTGTGGGTATAGTACAATAACACATTTTGAAAAGACATGAACTTGTACTGCTAATATGTTCATTATCTTATTTACTAAACTTAAATTGAAAATTGATATTACATTTTTAAGACTGGAAAAATAAATTATTAAGACCTGAAAAGATATGGAGGGTCTTTAAATGCATTATTATTAAATGGAGGAAGACAATCTTAGAAGGATACAGATTTCATAATCCCAGCCACATGATATTATTTAAAAAATACAAATGTATAGAGACAATTAAAAGATGGTTACAAGTAATTAGGAGAGAGAAATGGACAAACAGGGAGAATATAAAGTTGTTTTATGGAGGTCCCCATACAGTGTGTGTGTGTGTGTGTGTGTGTGTGTGTGTGTGTGTGTGTGTGTGTGTGTGTGTGAGAGAGAGAGAGAGAGAGAAAGATTGAGAGAGAGAGAATGGCAATATATGTTGGTATAAATCAGTCCAAACACACAAACAATATTCATGTTAACAAGAATACATCCTGGTTAAATCCATAGTCTTTTGATGATTAAAGTACACAGGCAAATATAACTAATTTATAGATCTTATATAGAACATTTAAAAATTTTTTTTCATTGACATTTGAGCTAAGTATTGCAATGCTTTGTGATTCAATTTAATAGTCATTCACTCTGCACAATACATGTGTTGGGGCAGTAGCACTGAGGGTTAAGTGCACGTGACACAAACAACAAGGACCAGCATAAGGATCCTGGTTCTTCACAGGCAGTGAAGCAGGTCTGCAGGTGTCTCTCTTTCTCTCCCCCTCTGTATTCCTCTCCTCTTTCCATTTCCCTCTATCCTATCCTACAACAATGACATCAATAACAACAACAATAATAGCTACAACAATAAAAAACAAGGGCAACAAAAGGGAATATATTAAAATAAATAATGAATGTGTTGGTGAAAAAACTACACATATGCTAAAGAAATAAGCAAAATTTCAAGACAAAAATACAGATGTAAGTAGATGTGAAGAAAAATAATCTCATCCCAAAACTAAAAAAGCCCATCAAGTAGACTGAAGTTGTTCTGTTACTATTACTCCTATAGTGAGAAGATGATGCCACACACAGCTGCGATTTAAAACAAATACATAATAAATAGCATTTGAGAATTAAAGTATTATATTTTGTTATAGCCTCCAAAAGAAGATCCATCTAAGTTAGTTGAGGGGAGGGGTCAACCAAGTATTGAAAGAAGAGAACTAAGAGATAAATAAGAACTAGTCATTTGTGAAGGGGAATTAAAGCAGAACAGGACTAATAGTCAAATACTCAAAGTGTGATGTGCATGAAGAAGCATAAAGAATCTTAAGAACTGTGATTTCTGGAATCTCTGGGCACTTTGGAATATACCTAAAATAGCTTTTTCCAAAACAAAGAGCCCAAATCTTCATCTACAACATTACTGACTCTAGGTTCATGATTAGTCAACAATTTTTTCACTTTATATCTTAACTCTTTTTCAGCTACCAGGTTCCAGATGATACCATGCCAATGCCCATGTTCAGCGGGGAAACAATTACAGAAGCCAGACCTTCCACCTTCTACAACCCACAATGACCCTGGGTCCATACTTCCAGAGGGATAAAGAATAGGAAAGCTATCAGGGAATGGGGATGGGATACGGAGTTCTAGTGGTGAGAACTGTGTAGAGCTGTATTCCTCTTATCCTATGCTTTTGTCAATGTTGCCTTTTTATAAATAAATAAATGGAAAAAATAAATTATAGTAATACAAGTAGCTTAATCATCTAATATTTCTTCTTCTTCTTTGTTACTTTAATAAGACACTTAAAATTTGCCTTGAACGTTGCCTAAAGATAGATTTTCAATCTTAAGATTTGTCTAAGGTATAAGTAAATACAAATAATCATTGAGGCAGTCCTGAAAGGAAATATTTAATAAGAAAACCAAACAAAGTGTTCTTGTAAGTGTACTTTTTCTATGGCTACAAGCTTAGTACAAGTCATTGCATTTGTTAGAACATGTAAACTACCATTCTCCTGTGTCTTATTTAGAAAATGATTCTGTAATTATAGTTATCCTTTAATTCACAAAACAACCACAGTATAGTGTAAGGATTGCATAAAATGACAACAGTGAACAGCATATACTCTCAAGTTACGGTGAGAACATGCTTTCTCACGTAAATTATTGTCAAATGCCAGTCATTAATAGTTTAAAATTTGAGATGATAGCTGAAATAGCAAAAGGACAAATTCATAGTAGCACAGTATAACCCAGAGAGCAAACTCTCAAAAACACACTATCATTACGGTACATAAGCTAAGTGGCATCTGCTAAAGAACAATTTAGGTAGTTGATTGCTACAGAACACTGGCAGCAATGGTGCTGCACTCACACTGTTTCAGAAGAACACACAGAAAGCAATGGTGTGTGGACTAACTATATGCATATATGCAAAACTCAGTTGTTTCTTAACTCATAGGTATTAAAACAGACACATTATTTAGATCCAGGTAAATTTACTGATTATAATTACTTATTTTGGATAAATGCTTACATTTTGTAATGAAAGAGAGGAAGACAAAGACAAAGAAAAGGAAAGAAGTTTGTCTCTAACGATGATGTCCATGTGTTATGAAACACTTCCACCTACAAAATCTGGTGTCATTACAATATGCCCAAACAAATGTTAAAGAAATAGTATTATCCATACCTTTCTTTTGCTAGTACAAGTCAGAAGTATCATCTTGGGATGATTTTCCATCACCAGTTAACCTTTTCTTCCTGATTTATTCGAGTTCTGGAGATAAACCTATGAAGAAACGAAAAAACATGTCTTGTTTAAGCGGCCGCTTTAATAGCAAATGTATCATTATAATTTGATGAGCTGTATACCATATAGCCAGCAAATTTCATGGTTATATATTTATAGTGAATGTCCTAATGATTGAGGCTTTTTTTTTTTCAGTTGAGACTTATTTAATTATTTATTGCCTCCAGGATTATCGCTGGGGCTGGGTGCCTGCACTAGGAATCCATTCCATTGCGCCTGTGGCCTTTTCCTTTTTTTTTTTTTTTTTTTTTTTTTGACAGTACTGAGAGAAATTGAGAGAAGGGGAAGACAGAGAGGGGGATAAAGACAACTGCAGACCTGCTTCACTGCTTGGGAAGCAACTGCCTCTGCAGGTGGGGGTCAGAGCTAAAACCCAGATTCTTGTGAGGGTTCCCGCGCTTAGTAGCATATGTGCTTAACCCAATGCACCAAACTTTTATTATTATTATTATTATCTTTACTGAATAGAGATATCCAGAAATTGGGAGGGATGATGGAAATAGAGAGGGAGAGAGACATCTGCAGCACTGCTTCAACACTAGCAAAGCTTTCCCCCTACAGGTGGGGACCAGAGGCTCACACTGGGGCCCTTGTGCATTATAACTTGTGCACTCAAGCAGGTGCACCACCATCGGGCCTCCAGATTGAGACTTTTTAAACAGTGATCAAGTAACCAATTTTAAAGAAAATAAAAGGTATACGTTAAAAGGAGCCTATTGTTTTAAAACACACATCTAAGAGTGGTCATTTAAACCTCAAAAGGGAGTTAAAGTGTGTCTTTTATGTTAGACAAGTATATTTTATAATTCAATATATAGTTTCCATACAATTACTTTGAGTATATGGTAAGTCATGCATGGGATTAATAAACTGGCAAATCTCTTACAGTTGTATATATATTAGTATAAACACATATATAAAAACCATTTACAAATATCAAAGACTTGTCTTAACAGAATGTTTTTTATGAGATCAGGAAAGAAAAAAAATCTATTGTGAGTTACAAGTTCAGACAAGGTGAAAGGCAATCAAAGTTATTTTCAGAATCCAAGGAAATCTGTAACACTCAAAGATTACTTTTTCACAAGGTGAATAATTTCTGTTTGGTTTTTATAATTTCTTCAACACTTCACAAGATGTGTGGGTCCATATTCCCTCATGAACACTTTGACTTAGACACATTGCAATTTTGACCTCTTTCTAAAACACATAGGAAATGACTATAACCTTGTTAGAATCTTTTCTTTTTATTTCAGTTTAAATACCATCAAAAGCTGAATTTAAAAGCGAATTCAAATTGTGCTGCTATGAACATATGTACATATAAGTCTCGTTAGAGAGATTGTTTCTATTTCCTGGGATATGCACCTCCAACAGGAATTGCTGGGTCATAGAATAGGTCCATTTCTAGTGTTCTAATGACTCTCCAAGCATTTTTCCACAAAGGTCTTATCAGTCTACATTGCCACCAGTAGTGTAGGAGTGTTCCTTTTCCCCCACCACCTTTCCAACCATTGATGTTTCTGCTGTATGTATGACATTCTCACAGATGTAAGAAAGTATATAATTTCTGCTTTTATTTTCATTTCTCTGCTCATCATTAACTTTGAGTATTTTTTCCTATGTCTATTGGTCCATTGGGACTCTCTCTCTTTCTCTCTCTCTCTCTCTCCCCCCCCTTACACACACTCTTTTTTCTTTTTCTTTCTTTCTCCTCTTTTTATCCTCTTCTCACTTTTCAATGGGGCTTTTTTTTTTTTACTGATAAATTTGCTGAGTTCTTTATGTATTTTTGGTTATTGGCTTTTTGTTTGAGATACGGCAAGTAAAATTCTCCCATTCTGTAGATAGTCTCTCTGTTTTAGTGATGGGTCCTTTTGCTTTGCAAAAGCTTTTAATTTGATATAACCTCATAGAGTTATTTTTGTTTTCCTTGCAGTTAAACTTGAGTTAATTAAGATGTTTTTTAAAAAGTATATAAAAAGGGTCTTCCAATGTTTTCCTCTAAGTACTTGATAATTTTTGGTCTAACATTCACATCTTTGATCCAGTTAGAGCCTGCTTTTGTGAATGTAAAGTGTGGTGGTCCAGTTTTATTCTTATGCATATTTCAATCCAAGTTCCTTAACATCATTTGCTGAATAGACTCTCCTTTCTCCACTTTATGGTCTGGCCCCATGATAAAAATAATTAGATGTCTGTAGGTGTGGGAGCTTATTTCTGGGCTCTCAATTCTATTCCACTGATCCGTGTGTCTATTTTTGTTTCAGTACCAAGTAATTTTGATTATAGTTATCATGTTATGTGCTTTGACTTTGGTGATATTGATGTCTGCATTCTCACTCTTTCTTTCTCAGATAAATTTTCTGGCTCCAGATAAATTTTTGTATCTTTGTTCTACTCTCTTAAAGAAATTTGGTGAGATCTGGATATACACAATGAGAGATGAGTGACTAAAAATTTTATAGTATACATAATATATACACAATAGGGTACTTAGCAGCTGTTAAAATGATGCAGCATCTATGTTGCTATATATTGGATGGCACTTGAAAGTATGTTTTTTGTGATATAAGCCAAAGACAAGGATGCATACTGTATAATCTCATCCATTAGTAAAACTTAAGAAACAAGAAAAGTAAGAGAAAAACACTGTATGCAACTTGAACTGGTCATGATGTATTGCACCAAAGCAAAGTAAGAGGAAATGAGACAGGATGAAGGGATGCTGAGGTCCTGGTGCATGATGGTGGAAAAGGACACAGATTGAATAAGAGAATGTCTTGCAGACAATTATAATGGAAAGATAAGTTATATTTATGTGTCAACAATTGTCCTGTAAACCATTGGCCCTCCAATAAAGTATGTGTGTGGGGGGAGGGTGATTTCATTTTAATACCTTCGATATTTTCAATAAAAATGTTTGCTTTCAGAATACCTTATTTATGAAAAATTTCAGTTTGAAAACCTGACAGGGTTGAACAGGTGGATTATCAGTCTAGTGTATATCTTGAATGCATCAGACATTGGGTTCAATCCCTAGGAACATATAAATTCATGGAACTGTGTTCTGGTCTCTCAATTTATCTGTCTCTACTTCCTGTCTCACTTTCTCTCTTAAAACACACTACAATAAAATAATAAAGTATATATTTTTAAAAAATATAGCCAGAGAAATAGTTTAGAGCACCATCAAATATTTAGTTATAAAGTTAACAAAAATAGGAAGGATTTGTACACTGAAACTATGGGTCATTTCTCCAAGGAAATAGAAAATTATACAAAGAAATAGGAAGATATTCCATGCTTGTTGATATAGAGAAAAAACATCATGAAAATGAATCCTATATAGAGCCATATGCATACAAATTTAATGCCATTCCCATCAAGATATCACCAGGTTTTTTTCAAAGAGAACAAGAGTTACAAAAATTTTTCTGGAAGTACAAAATCCTTAGAAATTCTAAATCATCTTGAGGTATTACACTTCCTGACCTCAAACTATACTACAGAGCTACTATAATCAAAATGGCCTGGTATTGTAACCTAAACAGACACACAGACTAGTAGAATAGAAGAAAGTCCAGAAAAAAGTCCCTATATCTAGAAGAAACTCACTTTTTAAAAAGGTGTCCAGAACCTTAAATAGAGAAAGAAGAGTCTCCTTTATAAGTGCTGGAAAAACTAGATTGAAACATGCAAACAAGTTAAGTTAGAGCACCATGTATCAACATGCACAAAAATCAGCTCCAAGTGGATCAAAATAAATGGATATTGGGCCAGAAAAAAATACTTAGATGAAAATGTTGCCAGAACACTTTATAATTAATGCTTCAAAAAGGTCTCCAGAGATTTCAATTAAACAACAAAGAAAACAAACAAACAAAATTAATGGGACTACATCAAAATGAAAAGCTTTTCACAGCAAAAGATATCACCAAACTAACAGAAAGACCCCCAACAGTGTGAGAGAAGATATTTATACAACATATTCAGATAAATAACTAATAACCCAAATTCATAAAGAGCTAAGTAAAATAAACACCAAGAAAACAGACAAGCCCATAAGAAAATGGAGGTAGGACATGGATAGAAACCTTACAAAAGAAGAGATCCAGAGTGCCAATGAACATATGAGAAAGTGCTCAAAGTCACTGATTATCAGAGAAATGCAAATAAAGACAACAATGAGATGCCACTTTACACCTGTGAAAATGTCATGTATTAGGAAAGACAGTAACAGCAAATGTCAGAAAGGATGTGGGGGAAAAGAGACACTCCTGCACTGCTGATGGGGGCTGTAAATTGGCCTAAACCTCTTGGAAGACAGTCTGGGGATTTCTCAGAACACTGGAAAGAAAACTTACCATAAGAATCAACAATTATTTTCCTTGGGATTTACCTAAATGAAACACCTACCAGAAAATATTTATGTATAGCCATGTTTATAGCAGCACAATTTTTAATTGCCAAAACCTGGAAGCAACCTAGATGTTCAGAGAGGGATAAGTGGCTAAATAAACTGTGGTACATATATGTGCTGGACTGCCACTGCTCTGTTAAAAATGATGAAGTCTTCTCCTTTGATTCATCTTGGATGAGATTAGAAGACATCATGTTTTGTAGACAAGCCAAAAAGAGAAGGACAAATACCAAATGATCTCACTTGAAGTAGGACCTAATAATTAGGGACAGGGAAGAAGAAAACAAAGTGAAATATGAACTATACAAAACGTATTGCATGGAAGCAAGGAAAAGAGAAGGAGGGTGGAAGAGTACTGTGAGGGATGGGTATATACTAAAATTATGTGCATGTGACTTCAATTGCATTGTAAAGCATTAACCCTCAATAAAAAATGTTTTTAAAAAAATAGGGCCAGAAAGATAGCTTAGAGCACCTTTTTGCATGTTGGAGGCACCAAAAGTTACAAGCTAAGTCTCAAACACCACGATATGCCACTAATAATGTAGTCCTCCATTTCCCTAGCTCTCTCTTTCAACTCTATCATTCATAATAAAACATACTTATTTAAAATGATCATTGAAATGATAAAAGCTCAAGCATATATATTACTTTTCTACACTTCCAACTACTAAAAAATTGTTAATTAAAATAGCATTCTTATACATCAGACAAGAGGTTAATAACCAAAATATAAAGAGCTTGCCAAACTCAACAACAAGAAAACAAATGACCCCATACAAAAATGGGGGAAGGACCTGGACAGAATATTCACCACAGAAGATATCCGAAAGGCTGAGAAACATATGAAAAAATTATCCAAGTCACTGATTGTCAGAGACATGCAAATAAAGACAACAATAAGATACCACTTCACTCCTGTGAGAATGTTGTATACCAGAAAAGATAGCAGTAACAAATGCTGGGGAGGTTGCAGGGACAAAGGAACCCTCCTGCACTGCTGGTGGGGATGTAAATTGGTCCAACCTCCGTGGAGAGCAGTCTGGAGAACTCTCAGAAGTCTAGAAATGGACCTACCCTATGATTGATCCTGCAATTCCTCTCCTGGGCATATATCCTAAGGAACCTAACACACCCATCTAAAAAGATTTGTGTATACCTATGTTCATAGCAGTACAATTTGTAATAGCCAAAATGTGGAAGCAACCCAGGTGTCCAACAACAGATGAGTGGTTGAGTAAACTGTGGTATGTATACACAATGGAATACTACGCAGCTATTAAAAATGGCAACTTCACTGTTTTCAGCCCATCTTGGATGGAGATGGAGCTTGAAGAAATCATGTGAAGTGAAATAAGTCAGAAACAGAAAGAGGAATATGAGATGATCTCACTCACAGGCAAAAATTGAAAAACAAGATCAAAAGAGAAAAAACACTAAGCAGAACCTGGACTGGAGTTGGTGTAGTACAACAAAGTAAAAGACTTTGGAGTGGTGGGGGAGAGGTTTCATGTCCTAGAACAGGATGGCAAAGGTCCTAGTGGGGGTTCTATTTTTGTGTGGAAAACTGAGCAGTGTTATGTATGTACAAACTATTGTATTTACTGTCGACTGTAAAACATTATTCCCCAATAAAATTTTAATTTAATTAAAAAATAAATAAAATAGCATTATTTTATAAATATGTTTAATATAGGAATATAATTGGTAAAGTGTAGATGACCTTTTTCAACATTCTCCGATATAGTCTCCTCTGTTTACCAAAGGTAATGTTTAAATATATTCTATACTTTCTTCATGCAGTCCTCCATTAATTGGCATTTACCTTGCCTCAATTCCAATTCTATCGGGAATAATGGAGTGATGAGCACAGTCGTGCATATGAAAGTCCTGTTCAGAGGTTTATTTACTTACTTATTTATTTATTTAATATTTATCTCTGGGGATCAGTATCTGTATTGTTTCACTATTCTTGATGGCCATTTTTTTCCTTTTCTTTTCATTGAGAATAGAAGTCAGATGAATAGAGAAGTGAAAGAGATAGAAGGAGAGTGACCTGCAACCCTGTTCCATAGTCCTTTTCTCACTGAGAGGTAAAAAAAATAATAATGATCCTGGAGTAGTTAAGCACTAGTGATGACAAAAAAAAATTTATTAGCAAAATGTAATTTTGGTAATTGTTCATGAAGAGCCTTATAAGGAAATTTATCAGTTTATATTAGAATCATATATGTATGAGGAAGTATATTTTCATTCATGTCCAGTGCTATAGAGAATTCATTTCTTTCATTATTATGTGTAAGAAATCTATTCATTGATGCATTTCACAGTATTCAGTATAGCTGAACATAGTTTCAGGTACTAACTAGTCATTTATGTGACTTGTCACACAATCTGTGGTCGTTTGACTATGTATTTATGTTCTGTCTACTGAGCTATTAGATGATTTGAAAATTTTATGTAGATTTCTAAAAGATAAAGACATAGATAGGAAATTTTATTTAAGAAATATAAATTTTGAATATATTTTACCTATATATAATACTGTACCTTTATATTTTACTGCATTGATATGAAATATTAAATTTTCAAATCCATCAGTCTTTTACTTTTAGTTCTAAAATTTAAGCCAAAAGTATATCTTATCCCTAGCCCTGAAATGTTTTCTTACATTCTGATCTATTGCTTTCATATTATTTTTCGTATTTAAGCAGTTTGAATATATTAAATACATGGTATCAGCCCTGGAAAACAGCTCATCTGCGAATATAACTATCTTGTCATATATATGAGGCAGGGTTTTTTGTTTTAATTTGTTATTTAGTGATTTAATAATGATTAACAATACTGTAAAGTAACAGGGGTACAATTCCACAGAGTTCCTACCACCAGAATTCCATATCCTATCTCCTCCATTGGAAATTTCCTTATTCTTTATCCCTCTGGGAGTATAGACCCAAATTTTTTATGGAGAGCAGAAGGCGGAAGGTTTGGCTTCTGTAATTGCTACTCTTCTAGGCATGGATGTTGGCAAGTCAATCCATACCCCCAGCCAGTTTCTGTATTTCGCTAGTGGGGCAGGGCTCTGGAGAGGTGAGATCACAGAACACATTGGTGAGGTCATCTGTCCAGGGAAGTTAGAATGCAACCATTCTAGTGTCTGCAACTTGGTAGCTGAAATGCAGTAAGGTATAAAGCTGAACAATTTGTCTAATTAACAGGAATCTCTATTTGTACCTTTGACTTCCTGTTTATGGCCCAGGTTTAAGCCTGGCACCCAAGGCAGTTGGGGAAGAATCAGTGCTATAGAGGTGTTCCCTATCTCCTTATGTCTTTCTATAGGTTTTTCTCTTTCTAGCTGAAAATGTCAGCCCAGCACAGTGAAGCACTGACAGTGACAAAACAAAGTATAAAAAAAATCTTATTACCTAGGTTATTAACATTATTTTACATCCAAACAGACCACCCACCAACTTTTCTAAAAGCATTTATCTGTTTGCTTTTAAAAACTAGACAGTGGCATATTTGGTTGAAAACACATGCTGTTATGAGCAAGGTTCCATGTTGAAATCTTCAGTCCCTACCTGCAGATGTAAGCTTTATCAAAGCTTACAAGTTTGTCTCTCTGTCTGATGGTCTGTCTATCTATATAATCTATCATTTACCTATCTCTTCTTTCTCTTCTCTCTCCCTCACCCTTTCTCTCTCCCTTTTATCTCTCATTCCTCTCTCAATTTCTCTGTCATACCAAATAAAACAATTTTTAAAAAACTGCCACCAGGACCTATGGATACACAGAGCAGGCACTGAGTCTCAGCTATAATCTGGTAGAAAAGTTTAAAAAAAATTTTGTTTTTTCTTCTTAACTCCTTAAATCATAAAATATCTTTTTTAACTTACTTTGAGATCATCCAAGTAATGTAGTAACATTTGCTTTTTAAATTCATTCCTTATGATTTTCTGCCTCAATTTATTTCCCAATCCTCCAGAATCAAGATTCCTTCACAATTAAGTAGAACCCACAGTGAAGAAAAAGCAAGCAGATACAGATAAACAACCCATTGTTTTCAATTTCAATCCCCATTATAACATGCCATGGGACTTGCATGACAATAAAACTAGAATGTGTGTTTATATCCATTTTTGTAAATGGATGAGCGTTAAATAATATGAAGCATGTTCAATTACTATTGCTCGACAGATCACTCTGAAAATAGCTGCTGATATTTTCCAAAAAAAGTCAAAATTAATGTTTGTCACTACAGGTCTTAAACAACAATTTTTAAAAGGAAATGGGGGAAGCAATCCAGCAATCAATCCAATATGCTTGTGCATCCCACTGCTGTGCAGAGACATTTATCATTCTGTAGTATGAATAAACTCCTCAGCTTGTTTCTACCAGGGGGCATTACTGGGCTCCAGGTGTGAACATTAAAGGAAAGGCGATTGCAGGCTAGAGAATTAACAAGAGGAAATGAGGGGAAGGAAAAACAATTTTCTAATCATTTTTTGAGTCTTTATAATTACAAAGTTAAATAATTTCTTGCGGGTGATTATGGTGATAGTCATACACAGGAATAAGGACTGGCAGATTAGAGTAAACTATGTTGTTTCGACAAGTGTATAAAAAAATCAAGTTAGAAAAAAAAAAGAAGCAAGACAGTGATTTCTTTTATAGAGGAAAAATAAAACAGAACAAAAGATCATTTTGATTTTGGTCTTGAAGTTCACTGGTTAAAGTGAAAAGAGAAAAAAGTTAGAATTAGAAGGTCTTTCAAAGTGATTCATAACAGATTTATAAGAATGGACACAGGGAATCTCAGGACTCCCTGAATAGGGCCCCAGCTGATGGGGTGGCCTGATGGTGACTAAAGAGTCATCGCTAAAGTATGCCAGTCTCTTGCCCTTATTCAGCTTTTGTAGTCCTTGCTTTGCTAAGGTTAGCTTTAGAGTGAGGGAAGTGTAATAGGAAGTAGGTGAGGAGGGAATCTAAGTCTAAGTAGACACTATTTCATTATCAACTTTATACTGACTCACTGCAGACTATTGTGTATTTTTGCTTTCAGGTATACATTTTGCCCTAATTTATGGATATATGTGAGCATATGATCTATCTTATGGGACTTGGTCTATATCTAGGTTTTGGAACTTTGTTAGGAAGTGAACCACCTGGAATGAAATTAGAGAATCCTATGAAAGGAAATATCTCACAGAGTAATGAGGCTGAAGGGTTGACATTCCAAGCTTGAGGTCTCTCGACACAGACTGAAGTGAAGCATGCTGAGGTGGTACTTGTTGCATTGATTAAGTTGGGATAGGCGAATGCAAAATCATTTGGTATGAATCGAGAGATGCATGCAGGAAAGTGAGCCCCACTCTAGAGGTTCCAGTACTGGGGGAAGTATAGGCTCTATAGAGGAAGCGACCTATAGAGGCCTAGACCTCGAATAAATCCCTCTCTCTATTGTTATTGGTCATCTCTATTAGGAACAACAAAATAGACCCCTTTGTGGGCCCCCATAGGACCTTGCCCTCAACTTGAATCAACAACAGTAGAGAAGTTTCCATCCTCCAAAGGGAGGATGGACAACATATTCTATGCTATACCTGAGGAAGATGAGTCCTGATATTGGGGCAGCTTGGAACATTCCTACTCATAACCATAGAATGTGAACTCAGATCTACAGGTATGCAGAGGTCACATAGGCTCCTAAACCGAATATGAGAACCAGATTATATCAAATCAATGTCGTTTACAGTCAACAATACTTATACAACTTTCCAATATTTGGCAGCTAATCTCTTCCCTGATCCAGCTTTCTAGACCTTTTTTCAGACATGACATTATTTCCCCTAACAATAACTTGGATCTACATACATCTACATATGTATCAGACTTCAGGCTCAGGGGGGAAAAGAAAAAAAAAAAACCAACAACTAGTATATCCACAGGCCCTTTGGAATATAACTAAAATAAGCTTACTAGATATCTATAAAATGAAGAACCTCCCTCCCACCCCCAAATCTTCATCTGCACTATTCCAGCCTTTAGGTTCACGATTGGGCAATACTTTGTTTGGTTTTGTATGTTAACTCTCTTTTCAGCCACAAGGTTCCAGATGCTATCATGATGCCAACCAGACTTCCCTGGACAGACAACCTCACCAATGTGTCCTGGCTCTCCGATTCCCCAGAACCCTGCCCCACTAGGGAAAGAAAGAGTCAGGCTGGGAGTATGGATAGACCTGTCAATGCCCATGTTCAGCAGGGAAGCAATTACAGAAGCCAGACCTTCCACCTTCTGCATCCCACAATGGCCTTTTTTCCATACTCCCAGAGGGTTAAAGAACAGGAAAGCTATCAAGGGAGGGTATGGGATACGGATTCTGGTGGTGGGAATTGTGTGGAGTTGTACCCCTCTTATAGTATGTTTTTTTCAGTGTTTCCTTTTTATAAAAAAAAAAAAAAAGAATGGACACAATGTTTTGGTCATAGTTAATTGATAGGAATCCTAGAAGATGCATTCCAAAAATGGCAACTATTAGTATCAGTATTAGTATTAAGATGAAATGCTTTTGATTTGCTATTTATGTTTAAAGTAGCTTTAGCTTATTTTCCAATTTTACATTCACGGTTCCCTGGATTCAGTGCAAAAGGAAACCAGTCCAAAGGAGATTACTCAATGCTAGAGCACTTGGTTTTCACACCTGAGAGGCTGTGCTTAATCCTTGTCACTAACATGTACTAAATTCTCTTTGTCATAAAGCCAAAGAGTTAGCCAAATAAATCAGAAAAATATAAAATGAAAAATAAATAAGTTTATTATTAAATAAAAATATCAGATCCACAGTCTGCCATCACTCAATTGTTAAATTGGTTTTTTTAAGAACAAATATTTACCATCATTTAGATTTTTATAAATGTTTTATATGGGTTAAATTTAGTTTACATAAAGTTAACTATTTTAGAATGGATAATTTAATGATATTTTAAGTACATGTACAACATTATTCAATCACCATTTCTAATTTCTAAACATTACCACTACTTTATTTTACAATTTTTAAAAAATATATTTATTATTTTTTAATTTGATAGGGTGGAGAAAAGTTGATAAAAAAAAGGGGAGCTAGAGAAAGAGAGACACTTGCAACTATGCTTCATTGATTATGAAGCTTTCCCCCTGCAGGTGGGGACCTAGGGTTTGAACCTGGGTTCTAGAGCACGGTATTGTGTGTGCACTCAATCAGCTGTGTTCAGCCGTCCATTTCCATTATTTTATAGTAAAACTCTCTTCCCTTTAATTTCTTCATTTCCATTCAACCATAAGCACATCATCTGAATCTAAATGTTTTATATAATAGGGGCTTTTGTGTCTAGCTTTTTTCACTAATGCATTCCTTTAAAAATCAATGGACATTATAGGATGCATCAGTACTCAACTCACTTTTAGATTACAATAATATTATATTTAAGTGTGTATACAGCCGTTTATTAATCTGCTTATCTGCTGTTGAATATTTGAGCTATTTCTAACTGCTAGCTATAATGAATAGTTTTAATTGTGACTCTAGCTGTGCCTCAGTTTATAAATAGTGTGCATATGATTTTGCTTGGATGCATCTTTTAAAATGCACTTTCTTAGATATACAGGACGGTAGTTGTAAGGTATTATACTAACTTTAATTTTACTTCAAAAAAAAATAATAACCATTTGAAGTAGATTCTGAATCAATTCCAGCGTCGACATGTGATTGTTCCAAATTTTCTACCATTTCAACATTTGTGATTTTGTTTTATTTTGGTGTTATACTGTTCTTTTGGTGTTTTATTTAAATACACACTGAACTTGTGATTCTATTTCCCTAACAACTAATAATGTTCACCATTTTTAATGTTTTAAAAATATTTATGTATTTCCTTTTGTTGCCCTTGTTTTATTGTTATAGTTATTATTGTTGTTGTTATTGATGTTGTGGGATAGGACAGAGAGAAATGGAGAGAGAAGGGGAAGACAGAGACCTGCAGACCTGCTTCACTGCTTGTGAAGTGATGCCCGTGCAGGTGGGGAGCCGGGGAATGTTCACCATTTTTATGAGTCTATTAATCAGTTGTATATCTTTGCAGAAATGTCTAATATTTTTCTTCTTAGACCCCATGAAATCAAACTAAGCTCTATCTATCTATCTATCTATCTACCTATGAATACATATATATATATATATATATATATATATATATATATATATACATATATACATATACACATGTTGTATGCTTTACATTGGGTTGTTCTAGATCTCCCCCGCCAAGAAAATTGGATCAGTCCTGCTAATTTCACGGGCCGCTTGGCCCCGCCCAAAAGAACCCCGGGAGGGTTCCTGAGTTCCAGAGTTAGAGAGAGTGCTTGGCGCTGCTGTGGGGGAAGGATGCAGGACAGATCTGTGTGATGATTGATTTATGAATCGTTGTTCCTGAATAAAGAAATACAGCTTCCCTGCCCAGCCGTATGTCTCTGGTCGTGTCTGTTACCCGCCCGTGAAGCTAGCCCGGCCAGCTGGAGCCGCCGAATTTTAACAACAAATGGTGCCCACGTGGACCTGACCTGCGCATCTCTCAGATAAGTAAAGACAATTTGGCTACCTATGTACTATGGCCTTCTCTTCTGCTTGTGAAGAGATCTCCAAAGGCCTCTGCTCTTTCTTCACGAGACTGTTTTGCTGTTTCTGGAACATTTATCTCTGGACCACTCTGTGGTTTCCACTCGCTTGGGTGAACTCAGAACAGCCAGCGGGAATAGCCAGCGGGCGGGAAGCGAGGCGCGGAGCTGCTGTTTCCACCTGGTTAAACAGCCAGCCAGCCGGCTGCACCCAGACAACCCCGCGCACCGCGCCCTCGGCCCCACAGCCCCGCAGCCTGCAGGAGGCTTATGCCACCACACAGGAGCCTGATGCCAACACGCAGGAGCCCGATGCCAACACGCAGGAGCCCAATGCCACCACGCAGGAGCCCAATGCCAGCACGCAGGCCAGCCCACAGGAGCTGGCTCTCCACTGCGTGGCGCAGGGCACTGGACGTGTGATCCCTCCATACTGCTCTGCCACTGCGAGCAGGGCAGCAGACATGGCAGGGCCATGGGGCAGGGCCGTGGCGGCCTATCATGGCCGCCACCCTTGGGCACCTAGGCCCACGCCTTCTACAAAGCTGGCCCATCTGCCCTCTTGCTATGAATTCTGGAATGATCCTGGACCTCCTGGACCCCTGGGCTCCTTGCCGAAACTGTACATCCTGGCAGAGATACTCAGCTCCAGTCTGAAGGCAGACAAGCTGGAGTACGCAGAGATTTGTGCAGAGATCACAACCTGCAATTCCTAGAAGTGAAGCTGCCCAAGAGACCACCACTGGACAACGCACCCCCCCAACAACTAAGACAGTACAGATTTAAATTCGTGTTTAAAATGACATGTCTTCGTAACAAAGGTTTCTCTCCTTGTGTATTAATGACCATGTTTATGTGTATGTTTAAAGTTTGGTAAACAGTAACTTTAAGGCTAAATTCTTACTAGTCAAAGTTAAATGAAAAAGGTTTTCAACGTAATTCTCATAAAGATAAAATTAACTTACATTTAAAGTCTGAGGTAAAAATTAGTTAACAATCAATATATTTTAACTAAGTTGGTCTAAACAAAAGGTTAAATAGACTTGTTGATGTGTAAATCTCTCCATTACCTTCTCTATTAGAAATGGTAGATCGCGCAATGGCTATGCTAATTATTCTCATGCCTGAGGTTTCCTTTCCTGCGCACACCTAGTGTGTGTCTCCATCTTGAATGGGTGTAACAAAAGTTAAAAAGACGTTGTTGATATGTAAAAGTCTCAAATTCCTTCTCTATTAGAAACATTAGATGCTAATAACAAGTTTTGTTTCATAGTAAGTAAATTACAGCCAGCTGTCTTTGGGACTCTAGGCCGTTCCCTGCCCCCATGAAAATGTCCGTCGAGACAAGTACGCCCCCCAGAGGTAAGAAATGTTTTTTTTTTAAGCTGATAAAATTTTGCCCACAGAGGCAAAAAAGGCGCCCTCAGGCCTTCCCTTGGCAGCACACTGGTTCTTGTTACTTGCTTGCATGTTTCTCCATATTTGTGCCAGTTTCTTTTTTAAAAATGCCTGTATGATATATGTTTCTGTTCACCCCACACCCTTGCTACTATAGTCATTTGGTTAAAAAGAAAAGGGGGAATTGTTGTATGCTTTACATTGGGTTGTTCTAGATCTCCCCCGCCAAGAAAATTGGATCAGTCCTGCTAATTTCATGGGCCCGCTTGGCCCCGCCCAAAAGAACCCCGGGAGGGTTCCTGAGTTCCAGAGTTAGAGAGAGTGCTTGGCGCTGCTGCGGGGGAAGGATGCAGGACAGATCTGTGTGGTGATTGGTTTGGGTTAGTTTATGAATCGTTGTTCCTGAATAAAGAAATACAGCTTCCCTGCCCAGCCGTATGTCTCTGGTCATCTCTGTTACCCGCCCGTGAAGCTAGCCCGGCCAGCTGGAGCCTCCGAATTTTAACAACATATACATATATACATATACATATACATATACATATACATATACATATACATATACATATACATATACATATACATATATATATATATTCTATTTCAACTTTGTTTCTATTTTAGAGTGGGAGAGCTGAGAAGGACAGTGAAAGAGATAGGAAGAGTCAGGAAGTAGAAGAGGGGAGAGGAAGTACTTGAGCACAAAAAAGAGCACTCTACCATCAGGGACTTTTTTATATGTTTTCATGTGATGGCCAGTGCCCCGCTATGTTCCATTGCTGGGGAGCCAGAGACGACCCGAACTGCCCCTGCAGCTACAGACAGACTATGACCCACATAGTCAACGACTGCCACCTCTCCAGATTCAAAGGAGGTCTCGAAACTTTACATCAGGCTCAACCTGACGCTGTTGACTGGCTACGGAAGAAGGGCAAACACTAGAAGAAATGTGATATGAAAGGTTAACACAGATCTTCACACATTCTAGACAGATTGCTCTCCGACTCAGCAACAACTTTGGTCCCCATGTAAAATCTGAACTTTTATTTCTCTGGTAGAATTCTTTAGATCGACAGTCTTTATTGTGAGAGGAAAAAAAGACCCTTGCTGTTTTGTTTTCTATTATCTTTTATTTCATTCAAAAGATGGAGTGAGTATGCATCATAATCACACAGTTGAGAAAGCTGGATCTTCCTCACACATGAGGAAAACGCCCAATTCTCTCTTGTGAGGCTAATCAGGAAACTGAATGCATTAATACAAGCGTTACCATTTATGTTCATGTGGTGTAATGAAGATATAATTGAAGAAATTTTAGTTCTAAGTGAGTGGTAACAACAGCTGAGTGACAATTAATGTAACATAAAATTATGTAAATGTCTTTTTCTTTTCGTGAAGTATTAGTTTCCCTAAGGCAGGTCTTGTTTCATAGAGTAAGAAAAGCAAATGTCATTCATCTCCATCTCTATATATTCTTAAATTCAATACCAACAAGATAGAGAATTTTCTCTGCCAATAGTGAAGTATTATAAATATATAGTAAATAAAATCACAGATTCTACATGATATAAATATATTAAAAGATAAGTCCTTCCCTGTTACTATTTGCCCCAAATTTTGCTATTATTATTTATAAACATTTAGGCTTCCAAACTGATTTAATGACTTATCTAAGGAAACATCATTATCAGTATTGAAAATAACTTTGAAATGACCTACTTTGCTTTTCTTTATTATAATTTAGTTATATTTACAAGCCTAATTAGCAAAGAGGATCTCAGAGTTTCAGTTCACCCAATTATCTATTTACTCAATGTTTAAATATCTTGTGTGGACTAGGCACCATTCTAGGCACTGAGGATTTAAAATGAATCTAGCATATTCTTAGTCTTGTCCCTTAGGGAGATCACCATTTAGTAAGACGAAGAAGAAGAAACAGGAGGAGGAGTAGCATAGAGTATGTTCTCCAGCCTCCCTTCAGAGTATGGAACATTTCTATGTTGTTGATCCAAGATGAAGGCAAAGGCCTATGGGGGCCCACAAAGAGGTTTATTTTGTTGTTCCTGATAGAGATAACCAGTAACAATGGAGAGAGGGATTTATTCGAGGTCTAGGCCCATCATGTCTGTTTGGGAATCTCACGACTCCCAGAATAGGGCCCCAGCTGATGGGGTGGCCTGATAGTGACTAAAAGAGTCATTGTTAAAGTATGCCAGTCTCTTGCCCTTATTCATCTTTTTGCAGTCTTTGCAAGCTTTGATAAGGATAGCTTGGGAGTGAGTGAGGGAAGTATAATAGGAAATAGGTGAGGTAGACACTATTTCATTATGAACTTCATACTGACTCACTATAGACTATTGTGTACTTTTGCTTTCAGGTATATATTTTGCCCTAATTTATGGATACATGTGAACATATGCCCTATCTCATGGGACCTGGGTATATCTAGGTTTTGGGACTTTGTTAGGAAATGAACCACCTGGAATGGAATTAGAGAATCCTATGAAAGGATTTGTCTCACCCGAGCAATAAGGCTGAAAGGTTTACATTCCATGCCTGATGTCTCTGGACACAGTCTGAAGTGAAGCATATCGAGGTGGTATTCATTGCATTGATTAGGTTGGGATCAGCAGATGTGATATCATTTCATATGAATTTAGAGAAGCATGCAGGAAAGTGAGCCCCACTCAGGAGGTTCCAGTACTGGGGGAAATATAGGCTCTATAGAGGAAGTGGGAGGTTCCTGCTGTGTTAGGGCTTAAGAAGGCAGTAGATTGTTATTGCTATAATCACATTATTTGGCAATTGGATTAACTTTAAAAATCCCATGGGCAGCTTGGAACACTCCTATTCATGACCACAGAATGTGAACTTGGATCTACAATGACGCAGAGGTCACATAGTTTTCTAAGCTGAATATGGGCCCCAGATCACATCAAATTGATGGGGTTTACAGTCAACAATATTTATACACCTTTCCTATATTTTGGAGCTACTCTCTTCCATGATCCAGCTTTCTGGACCTTTTCCCAGCCATGACATCATCTCCCCAGATAATAACTTGGGTCTACATGCATTTCAGACTTCAGGCTCTGGGTGGAGTGGGGGGACTAGTATAGCCATAGGCCCTTTGGAATATAACTAAAATACGCCTACTAGCTATCTACAAAATGAAGATGCCCACCCAACTCTTCATCTGCACTATTCCAGCCTTTAGGTTCATGATTGGTCAACAATTTGTTTGGCTTTGTATGTTAACTCTCTTTTTTTAACCAGCAGGTTCCAGATGCTTACATGATGCCAACCAGACTTCCCTGCACAGAAAACCTCACCAATGTGTCCTTGAGCTCTGATTCCCCAGAACCTTGTCCCACGAGGGAAAGAGAGAGGCAGGCTGGAAGTATGAGTCGACCTGCCAACACCCATGTTCAGCAGGGAAGCAATTACAGAAGCCAGACCTTCAACCTTCTGCATCCCACAGTGACCTTGGGGCCATACTTCCAGGGGCTAAAGAACAGAAAAGCTATCAGGGGAGGGCATGGGATACAGAGTTCTGGTGTGGGAATTGTGTGGGGTTGTATCCCTTTTATCCTATGGTTTTGTAATTGTTCCCTTTTTATAAATAAAATAAAATATAAATGGAAGGAGTTATTGATAGATTTGTTGTGTAGGCACCAAACCCCAGGGAAAACCCTGATGGCATTATAATAAAAAGAAAGAAGGAAAAAAAGAAAGAATAAAAGGAATGAAGAAGGAAGGAGGGAGGGAGGAAGGAAGAGAGAGAGAGAGACAGAGAGAGGGAGAGAGAGAACAGACATGTGTTTGGTGCCAGAAGATGGCTCACTCAGTAATGCAAACACATTACCATGTAAGAGGACCAGGCTTGAGCCTCATTCCTGCATGGTATAAAATTAAATGAGTAGTGAGAGTACTGCATTGTATCTCTTTCTCTCTCTATCTCTATCTAGCGTTCAGCTATAACCCTAGTGGCATAAATAAGTAAATGGATGTACATGTAACAACTATTTTCTTCCTCCCTCGCTCCATTCCCCTCTCTCTCTCTCTCTCTCTCTCTCTCTTTCTCCAGGGTTATTTCTTAGGTTCAGTGCCTGCACTATGAATCCACTGCTCCTGGTGGCTATTTTTTCATGTTGTTATTTGACAGGACAAAGAGAACTTAAGAGAGGTGGGGAAGACAGAGAGGGGGGAGAGAAAAATAGACACCTGCAAATCTGCCTCACCACTTGTGAAGTGACACCCCACATACACACACACACACACAGGTGGGAAGCCAAGGGCTCCAATGTGAATTCTTGCCATGGTCCCTGAGCTCGTACTATGTGCACTTAACCTGGAGTTGGCTCCCTGACAACTATTTTTTAATTCCTTATTTCTCCCCCAATAAAGACATTTATTGGAGGGGGAAGGGCGGTAGCACAGTGGGTTAAGCACACATGGCTACAAATGCAAGGACCAGCATAAGGATCCCTGTTCTAGAGCCTGGATCCCCACCTGCAGGGCGGGTGCTTCACAGGCAGTGAAGCAGATCTATAGGTAGATCTATCTTTCTCTCCCCCTCTTTGTCTTCCCCTCCTCTCTCCATTTTCCTCTGTCTTATCCAACAATGGCAAAATCAAAAACAACAACAATAACTACAACAATAAAAAAACAAAAAGAAAACAGGGCAACACAAAGGAAAAAAAAAGAAATTTATTGGAGCCAGCTGCTTCACAGGTGAGCTAGAAGCCAAATATCCACCTGGTAGCCAGGATATGCCTTTCAGTTGTGTTTGGGTTTGTGGGAAGACAGGGGAAGGAGTGTGGTGCTAACTACCCTGGTGTCAGAGGCAGCTTTCTGTTCTATTCAATTGCCAGGTGGAATTCAGAATGACTCAAAGCTCTCTGCTAGCTTTTACACTTGTAAATGTCTTAAGCCTGGGGGGTTTTCACAAGGCTAGCTCTAAATTGTTGCTATTTTGTCAGCCTGGGACAGTAGATACTCCTCCTTTTCCTTCCTCCTCCTTCTTCCTTCTCTTTCCTCCTTCCTCCTCCTTCCTCCTCTTCCTCATGCTCCTTCTCCTCCTAGTAACTACTACTAAAAATCAATAGGCAGGTAAGCTAGCTAAACTGAACAATGTGCCTGCGCTGTCATGTTCATGACCTAGGTTCCAGACTGGCCTTCATTGAAATACAGAAATTTTGGTGCTTTGATACTGTCTCCTTCAGTCTCTTGTTTTCAACCAAAGCATGTAACTGTTCAACTCTGGCATCTGGTGGGGCTTAAAATTGAACCTGGGCCTTCTGCTGCCTCAGGTACGATATTATAGTGCAGTACTGCTGGTCCTATCTCCCTGGTCCTGTCTCTCCACTTCTATCTGAAAAAGTTGACCCAGAGTGGTGAAGCCTTAACAATAACAACAATAAGAAAGGGTGATTTAGAAGTATAGATATGGAAATCGGGCGGTAGTATATCAGGTTAAGTACACATGGCACAAAGCACAAGGAACATCATAAGAATTCTGGTTCTAGCCCCCAGCTCCCTACCTGCAGGGTGCTGGCTTCACAGGTGGTGAAGCAGGTCTACAGGCATCTATCTTTCTCTCCCCCCTCTGTCTTCCCCTCATCTCTCTATTTCTCCCTATCCTATCAACAACAATAACATCAATAACAACAACAATAATAACTATAACAATAAAACAACAAGGGCCACAAAAGGGAAAATAAATAAATAAATATTAAAAAAGAAGTATAGATATATTCTTCATTATTTTATTAATAAAATATATACTTATAGCAAAGGTTATAAACTACATTCTGAGATTGAAATAATGAACTCACAGAAAAATTATTAATGACTCCCAGAAACTATGAATAAGAATGAATTCAATTTACAAGAAGTAAGTGAAAAGTTGGAACTCCTTTATTTGGGAAATAAAACTAGTTATTGCTAAATTACATGAATTATTGAATGCACAACTAAAGTCAATAAAACTTGTGTATACCAAATATTAATATTACATTCAAACAACCAGAACATTGTGAAACTGTCTCCTTTCCTTCTTGTCAAAACCGAACTGTGTATTAAAGAAGCAAAAAGGAAAAATACACACTAGCACAACCTACAGTCTAGATAAAGTGACAAACCTTTTCTAGGAGCAATCATTATCATATTCATTTGTCTCTGATTGGACCAAAATAAAGCCTTACCAGTGCCTTTGTACTGGTATGGATACAAACCCTTGGCAGGACAGAATAGGCCAATGAAGTTTGAGCAATGAAACCTCTACAACGTTGTTACCAAACTAGAATATTTCCCCTTATGAAGTCTCCCCATCATTTTAAGCACATTTGAAGTATGATCACCAAATTCCTCAACTGTACTTACTCACCTTTCCTCTTTATAAATCTGAACTATTTTTGCTGAATAACTCCTGTTATGTATACATGCTATTATTACTTGGCATGAAAGAAGATCCCACTTTTTCTTAACTTTATCTAAAATTCTATATATATATATTTTTATTTTTATGTATTGGTTGATTTTTATATTTGATTATTTATAGAATTTAAGGGTTTATAAATGCAATTTCTCTCTCTCTTTTTCTCTCTCTGAGTTTATATGCATGAATATTCAGCTCACCATCATCAAAGCTACCATCATCAAAGCTACAGTAAAAATGCTTCTCTATCCATGCTAACTTTCACATCTCATTTCTTCTGATACCCACCATTATTTTCACACTTAAATAGTTAAAATGGTTATTATTATTATTTGAAAGCATGTTTGATTTATTTATAGTCTTTTATATACTTATAATTCAAAATAATATATTTAAAGAAAGATGAGTAAGTTAACTAGGGTATGTAAACATCTTAAGATAAAATTCAGGGGCCAGGTAGTGGCATACCTGGTTGAGCACATGTTACAAAGCACAAGGACCAATGTTCAAGCCCCCAGTCCCTATCTGCAGAGGGAAAGATTTGCAAGTGGTGAAGCAGGGCTGCAGGTATCTCTTTGTCTCTCTCTCTCATGCACTATTTCCCCCTTCCTCTCAATTTCTGGCTGTATCTATCCGATAAATAAATAAAGATAATTTTTTTAAAAAAGATAAATTTTAGTGTTACCTCTTTGTCACTTTGAATTTACCATTATCACAAGTTTACCTTTTATGAACTTGCTGGCACCTTGAAAGTAAAATGATCAAATAGGCAATGCCCATTAGGATTAACACAATAATAAGCTTTACTTCAGACTATTTTTTTTTTAATGGAGGCAGCAAGATAAGGTACATGGAAGGGTATATACTTATGATCCAGGTTCATCCTGGGAAAAATTTCAGTGCTGTGGTGTCTTTCCCTTTTTCCCTTTCTCTCTCTCTTATCTAAGAAAGTCAGCCCAGAGCAGTGAAGGCCTGCTACCAACAAAAGTAAACAACCAAACAAATAAAAACAACAACAACAAAAATAAATAAAAACATGTCTGCCCATCCCAAATCTGCTTTAGGACATCTTTCAAACACAAAGTTACAGATGATCAGATACCTAAATAAGGATGAGAAGGAGATGATTTTTGAGGCGGAAAATTTAGCTAAGAGATGAGACTAGGTCAGTACATAGCCAAAATCTGATGAGTGAGCCATCACTTTCTAACTTAGCACTCAATTGAAAACATGTTTGATTTAGATATAGTTTTATATATATTTATAATTCAAAATAAAAGATTTAAAGAAAGTTGAATAAATTAACTAGGGTATGTAAACATCTTAAATTAAGATAAAATTCAGGGGCCAGGTGGTGGCGCACCTGGTTGAACGCACATATTACAATGTGCAAGGACCAATGTTCAAGTCCCCAGTCCCCAACTGCAGGGGAAAAGATCTCCTAGAGCTTGTACTTACTGCGCCCTGTTGTGTTTTTTCTTTCTGTGTATGAGATGCAAAACCTCTTCTCTCTCTTATTTCTTTAGTGTCAAGGTTATTCTGGTTTTGTACCAGTTCATTCATTTATAACTTTACTAACATTTTCCGGTCACTATCAACAATACAACAGCCTTGAGATCAGGGCTGTAAATTATTCATGCTGTGTACATGTTGCATATCTAAGTGAACCTCATCTACTTGCATAATGGTTTCTCTAGAGATGCAGATACCATGGGCTAGCTATTATATTCCCAAAGGTGAACAGAGCATTAAAAAGTAACTATAACAAAAAAAAAAAAAAACACAACTGGGTCTTTAACATAGTCACAGAGCCTAAGTCTTGGATCCAGCCTCATTTCCTAAACACTAGGTAAAAGTGTTTAAAAGCCCCAATGAGGACCTAGATAGACACAGAATAGTCATTTCACTCCTGCTTTAACATGGGAGAATCTATAAACCCAAAGGTAAATTTAATTGCAGTTGGTCAAGAACACTATCCTATAGTATAGGTTTTGACCAAAAGGAAGAATGTAATAGAATAAATGACTCTGTGATTCTTTCTTCATTTCATCTAAGAATATAAACACTGATATAGACTCTGAATTAAAAATGTGTGAAAACACACACACACACACACACACACACACCACTGGCCAAGATTACAGTTTGAATCACGAGATAATAATGGATAATAGGAGCAACTATTGTCACATTCCTTTAACTTTGACTGAACCATGATAGAACCCTTAAAAATCTTTCTATTGGGAGTTGGGCAGTAGTGCAGCGGGTTAAGCGCATGTGGTGCAAAGCTCAAGGACCGGCATAAGGATCCGGGTTCGAGTCCCTGGATCCCCACCTGCAGGGGAGTCACTTCAGAAGTGGTGAAGCAGGTCTGCAGGTGTCTATCTTTCTCTTTCCTTCTCTGTCTTCCCCTCCTCTCTCCATTTCTCTCTGTGCTATCCAAAAAAAAAAAAAAAAGAAAAAGAAACAAGACAAAAAAAAAGTCTTTATATTAACAAGGATTTTACATCTCTGCAACAGAGAACAGGTCAAGGGAAGTTGAGCAATGGAATCCTTTATAACCTGTAGTTGCCTCTCTCATTACAATATTCATATACACCCATAGGAGGTTTTTCCACGATTTTCTGCACATTTACATGTTATCATTCTGTGTTCCTTAATTATGCATGTCAACCTTGCCCCCTCATAAAAATAAGTATAATTGTTCTTTCTGGAAACTCATAAATATGTACAGACTATGTCTTTCTGTATCTACTTGTCTTAAGTCTACTTACTTATCCACATATTCTGTTCAAAGCTTGTACTACAACCTAGTCTGTCAAGACATGTTTCACAATTTAAGTGTTCAAGTCAGTAAACTCCTTTCCTATTCAGTTGTTTCTTTATCTGTGATGCTACTTAAAAGGACACATGTACCTGTTAAGAGACATATATGTGGACACAGAACAATTAAAGGGTCATTATCCATCCAAATTTTGAGAACAGGAGCAAAAATAGTTTCATTCAAGAAGAGTTTGAAATAAGTTAATGACAGTTCTTTAGCACACCTGTGAAAATATGGTGATCTCTATGGCTTACTGGCTTTATTATTGACAACTTTATTACAGAGTTGTCTTACTGATAAAATCTAGTTAGATAACTTGAGTTTCAAATTCAGAAAAGTAATTCTAATTTTCAAGTGTATAAATAAAGTAGGTAATAGGTTGCAGAGACAGTATAATGATTATGCAAAAGACTTTCATGCCTGAAGTTCCAAGATTCTAGCATCATAAGCCAGATAGGAGCAGTGCTCTGTGTACCTTCCACCTATTATATACAAAGATCTGGTGTCAAAGGATCATTTCTGGACTATGGGTATACACTAGAAAACTACAGACTATAGATGAAATTTAAAGGATACAGTTATTAAGAGAAGGACTATATATATATATATATATATAATATACATATAATATATATATATAATGGATAGAGAAGAAATATCAACAGATATAGGTAATGTAAGTGACAAGTACATTGACTAAATATCTCCCTACCTCTCTGAGGTCTTCTTGGGATTAAATACCTCAGACAGCCCCTAATATATTAGCAAAGGAAAAGTGCATTTAATAATGTGTATGATGGAGCTATAATAATTATGTTAATTTCATCATCAAGAAAGTTATTTTTTATCTAGAGCTAAGACTTGAGACTATTGAAAAGAGGGGCACATATTAACTTAATAGAAGCATATTAAGTGAGTTAAGCTGCGACGGACCGCTCAGGCGGAGGAGCAGCAGCAGGAAGGATCAGGGAACTCCGAAGGTGACCACCAGGGTGGGTCAGGAGGAGAACAGAATACAACACACTCTGTTGGAGGGTGAATCTGAACTCAAGTTTTATTTAGCAAGTGAGAGTTTATATATCCTTCAGCCTTACATAAACAATATCTGAATATAGAAAGTAATGGCCTTGCGGTTTTACAGAAATGTCGTACTTCATGGGGTGATGTATTTCTGAGTAACAGGCTTAGCAGACAGTATTTTACGTAGAGTTTTAACATATTTCATAAGAGGAGGTGAGTATGTATTATTAAGAATTTTTCCTAAATCTTTATGTATTTGATGATCCATAACTTTGTCTACCTCATTTCTTGTTCATCTGTATCTAATCTGGGAACAGGGACTGTTCATCCCCGATTACACGGCATCATTACCATGTACATAATGAAAACAATAATCAGAGTTTCCAATTTAGATCTGCTCAGAATGCCAAGACCCACTCCCAGAATTTTTCCTCTTTGAAGAGAGTTTTCCTGGGTGCTGACCCTGTCAGACCCGTCATTCTGGAGTTGAGTGGGGCGTGGCAGTTTACTTTTTACTTTCACGTTACTGTAACATTCTTTTAGTTTTATCTACACACTCTCAAGTATGATCATCTCTCTTAAAAACTTAACTCAATTTTAACTTAATTAGAACTTCTGCTTTTATACAGTTTCACAGTTACATAAACATTGGTACTAAACGAAAGCAAAAGTATCGGGGTTTGTAGTTTTGCCTAGACTCATAGTTCCTGCTTGTACTGTTCATGCAGCACTATTTGTTTTTAGTTAATTTGTTTTTCCCTTGACATTTGTATAATCAGCTGTCTATCAGTGACTTCTTTGTCCTGCAAATTCTTTTGGCTAGGATTTTTGAGCATGAGTCTTATGAGTGCACACCTAGTAATAGCTGATGGATCATGACTATATTGTGGATCATTCCTCATCCAAATTCTATAAACAGTTGATATTAATCATGAGAAATGTCACCTATTTTGTAAGCAGTGCCATGGTCAGTCATGACTGTGGAAACTATACTTTTTGGGTGTATAGGTTTATTATGTTTGTGTGGGGGGGTGCCATCTTCTAGTCAAAACATTCTAACATAGACCCCGTTTGTGGCGTCCTAGCCCATTCCCAGGGATGCAGCTTCCTTGAAGTCTGTCATCTTCATAGCCCTGGCAGCTGACCTTGTCAAGCTCCACAGGGGGTCAAGGCATGGGGCACCGCATTAAGCCATAAAGAGAAGGGTAGAAACCAGATGATCTTATTGAGTGGAACTTAAGAAATAAGAACAGAAAGTTAAAAGCGAAAGTTGGACTAGGTGTGGTGCAATACATATTGCCTCAAAGCCAATGATTCTTGGGATAGAGAAGAGAGAAGAAACTGGAGAGGAACTTAGGGCTCTGTGGCAAAGTCAGGAATGAGAGTGTCTTGCAGACATCTATCCCTGGGAGATGTGAAATTGTATCCATGTATTAACAACTGTATTGTAAACCATTAACCCTTCAATAAAATTGTTTATATTATTTTTTTAAATTTTTTAAATCATCTTTACTTGATAGAGACAGTCAGAAGTCGAGAGCAAAGGGGGAGATAGAGAGGATAAGAGACAGAGACACAAAGAGATACCTGCAGCCCTGCTTTAACACTCTCAAAGCTTTCCTCCTGCAGGTGGGAACCTGGGGCTTGAACCTGAGTCCTTGAACATTATAACATGTGTGCTCAACAAGGTGAGCCAGCACCCAGTCCTCATAAATGATTTTTTAAAAATGTCAGATTATTCCGTATTAAGAAAGACATGGGTTTAGGAGTCAGCAATGGCTTTTTCTAAAACCAGGAAGAAAATAAATAATGGCTTGAGGCTAAGTTACTATTTCTTTTTTGATTAGGTAAAGACTAATTGCTTTCTTTAGTTTACTGAAGATTCATTGGTCTCAACATAAAAGAAATTTGTATACAAAGAGGGATGATTTAGAAAGCCAGTTGTAAGAATTTGTAAGTGGATTGGTGTGCAACTTTCAGCTGATTTATGTTTAGCAATAGTATGAGAAAATATTGAGAGATTATTCCTTTCTACAAAGATAGTCATGGATGTAGTAAAGATCGTGATATTTGAGTTATAGCCCTAGAATTGTGATCAAATATTTAGTTGAGCTCACACATTACAATGTGTAAGAATAGAGGTTTAAGCCCCAGGTCCACACCTGCAGGGGTAAAGCTTCAAAACTGCGAAGCAACGATGCAGATTTCACTCCCACCTTATCTCACCCTCTTTTTTAGATTTATCTCTGTACTATCAAATCAAAGAAATAATGATAAAAATAAAACATTGGTACTAGGGGCAGTGGATTTATCATGTAGTCACTAAGCCCTAGCAATAGCCCTGTGGGGAAACATTACTAGATGGAAAAGTAAAGGGGAAATCTTATAATAAAAGTATCAGAACAAAGTTTCTGATAGCTAATAGTCCACTGATTCAGGATTGGATGGAATCTTAAGAAACATGAGCTTCCCTGATTAATTATCTATACTGTTTAACTGCAAGGATACTTATATGAGAGCGTCCAGTTCCAGTTTTAAATGTATCATAGCTACAACCACAATTTTCAGACTCATGTTCATAATTATACCATAGATTACACTGGCGAGACCAATTTTCCTTTGGAAAAAGTGTGTGGATGAGAATGTTAGGGGAGTATAATCTTTTCACATATTTTTAAACTTCATATACTTGGATGCATTGAGACAGTAATTTTCCTAAAGCTGAACAGTGGTTTCTACATTTTAAACAATAAAAATCATTGCTGCTACCTTTTGTTTATATAAAACTTTTTTTTTCAAACACAGACACACACATACAGATTAGAATAACTTGCTTCTTAAGCAAGACACCTTACATAGATAGCACACCTGTTTTGCCATGGAAGTGACCAGGAACTAAACTGAAGGATACTTTGAAGCTATGGGATCTTTCTCTATCTCACTCTGTCCTTCACTTCCTATCTGAAAAAGTCAGCTTGCATTAGTTGAACTCTAGGAACAACAATAAAAATAATGTATTGAAACATGCCTGTTAAGTAAGTACACATTATTTAATACATATTAGGAACATTCTTATATCACACATCACAACTATTTCCCTTAGATGCCCTTAAAAGTAACTTTATCTACTTATCTTTTTCTTTTTTCTTTCTTTCTTTTTTTTGCCTCCAAGGTTATTGCTGGGGCTCAATGCCTGCACTATGAATTCACTGCTCCTGGAGGCTATTTTTCCCTTTTGTTGCCCTTGTTGTTTATTGTTGTTGTTGTTGTTATTGTTGTTGTTGTCATTGCTATTGTCGTTGTTGGATAGGACAGAGAGAAATGGAGAGAAGAGGGGGAGACATACAGGGGGAGAGAGACACAGGCAGACCTGCTCCGCCACTTGTGAACACCCCCCCCTCCCCCGCGCACAGGAATCACAGTTTAAATAGATTATTTTAAAAGTTTTAGTCTGATTTAAGAGTGAAACTTCATGGGGGTCGGGCGGTGGCGCAGTGGGTTAAGCGCATGTGGCGCAAAGCGCAGGGACGGGAGTAAGGATCCCGGTTCGAGCCCCCGGGTCCCCACCTGCAGGGGAGTCGCTTCACAGGCGGTGAAGCAGGTCTGCAGGTGTCTATCTTTCTCTCCTCCTCTCTGTCTTCCCCTCCTCTCTCCATTTCACTCTGTCCTATCCAACAACGAATTGCGTCAACAAGGGCAATAATAATAGCCACAACGAAGCTACAACAAGGGCAACAAAAGGGGGAAAAATGGCCTCCAGGAGCGGTGGATTCATGGTGCAGGCACCGAGCCCAGCAATAACCCTGGAGGAGGGAAAAAAAAAAAAGTGAGACTTCATTCTTAGGTTAATATCTTTGCTGAGACCGATTTTGTACCTCTTTGGAAGCGGTGCTTCTTTGAAAACTATAAAGTAAACAATTATTTCCACATTTGTATCACTTGGTCTTTTTACAATATTGTCTGATAACTTATTTCAGTAATCTGCGATGAGCTGAATCATATTTATAGTTGAACAATTGCTTATCAAGATAGTAATAAAAGTATATTGTTCATTATATTTAACCTTTCTCTATCCTTATATATTTAATGTTTGTATCTTTTTTAGAATATTATTATTATTATTATTAATTATTATTATTATTATTTGGGGTTTTGGTGGTGGGAATAAACCAAGGCTCACATGCATGCAGGATGCCACTATTTAGGGGACACCACAGGCCATTTTTTCTTTATTTCTCACTTTATGGAAGATGAAGAATGTAGAGAGAGAGAGATCTACAGATATGGCATGAAAAGGATTACCACAGCTCCACTTCCCCACTGATAGGGCTTCCCTATTGTTGCCCAAGGAGCTCTCCTGTAGCACCAGAGTTCAAAGTCAAGGCTTATGTACATTATGAGTCACAAGCTTTATTGAGTGAGCTATTTCCTAGTCCTACATGATTCTAAAAATCAATACATGGGGCCGGGTGGTGGCACACACGCAGAGTGCACAAGCTACCACTATACATAAAGTCCTTTGTTCAAAATTCTGGTTCCCACTTGCAGGAGGGAAGCATCATGAGTGATAGAGCAGTGCTGCCTTCTTTCTGATTGTCATTCTCTTTCTTTCTCTTTCTCTGTGTCTATAGTCTGTCACAGAAAAATTAAAAATTGTCCACTGAGAGTGACTCAGCTGTAAAGCACGCACTGAACCCTAATGATAACCCTGAGGATAAATATATATGAGCATATATTTTATTGTCATTCAGCCACCAAATTGCAGAGGCTACCATGTTCCTATTTGACATCCCTGGGCAGATGACCTCACTAATGTGTACTGGAACCTCACCACTCTAGAGTCCTACCCCCCTAGGGAAAGATAGATACAGGCTGGGGGTATGGACCCACTTGCCAACATCCATGTCCAGCCGAGAAGCAATTATATAAGCCAGACCTCCCACCTTCTGCATCCCATAAAGAATTTTGACCCATACTCCTAGAGAGAGATAAAGAATAGGGAAACTTCTAATAGAGGGGAAGGAACGTGAAACTTTGGCAGTGGAAACTGTGTGGAATTGTACCCCTATTATCTTACAATCTTGTTAATCATTATTAAATAACTAATAAAATATGTGCGTGTGCGTGTGTGTGCATTAGATATGTGATAAGGAATCTAAATGTATAGAACTTGTCTCTTCTTCAGTGCGCCCTAGCTTATCTCTATTTTCAGTCATAAGCAAACAAATACATATGAATTTTTATCAGATAATGTGTTCACATCCATAAGACATCTCCTCGGCACTTTCATTGACATATCTTGGCTTAGTCCACATATTTGCTCAGGAAAAATGTGTACAAATCCCTAAAATAAAATTGTCTAGGAAATAACACTATTTGTAAGTATAGTTTGACAGATCCCCATTCACATTCCATTAAGGTGCCTACAGTGCAATATATTTTAAGACAGCCTTCAGGTTTATCTCTACATTTACAAAATAGGTGAAATTTCTGTGAGTTGACCAGTGAAGGAAAGCTATGAATGCGTAATAATTCTGTTTCTGCAGAATTTTCTCATCAGCCATGTTGGGTTTTTGAATCCTTATCTCTTTTGTTTGCTGTACTAAGTAAACCTGTCTCTAAGTTGATTGCTGAATTAAAACTTGAAGAGGGAAAGAAATAAATCTTTGAACAGTTTGTACTGCATTATATTTAGTAGTATATTATAAGTTAAAGTAATACTGTAGAATGCTAGCAACAAAGAATTTAGAGGAGATTCAGAGGGAACTCATAATCATAAAGTCATCCTTAGACAAGGATAATAAAAATACAGTTACAGTAAACAGACTGACTCCTCAATAACACTGGATAAATCACAAGATGAAAAATGGAAAAAGAAAACTACAGGCATCATTTGAGCAGGGAAGAGAGAGAGTATCAAACAATGAGGTAATAGAAATGTCACCATACAAGAGTCAATGTATATTGCAACTTCTTCCAGTTCCATTCATTTCCCATAAAGGTCAAACAAACCTTGAAAATTATGAAGCATCTGTTTTATGTCCTTTCTCTCATATTTTAAAATTATTTTTCTGTAAAAGTCTCACCTGAAATATGACTTTAAATTTGCAACAGCAGTTTCATGTTTGAAGAGGAAAGCAAATACATTTTCTCTGAAAATGATAATATAGCCTACTTTTGTTAAAGAAAGAATTCTACTGTTAGAAAAAAGGAAAGAAGTATCATTACAGAGATAAATGGATTTGTAGGAATCTACTGAGGAATTAACATGATAAATTCCCTAATAGTAATCAAAGGCCATTTACTGCTGGTAGATCCTACAGAAGGTAGGGTAGAGTATTATAGAAAATCTACCTTTTGATGCCAGCCAGTGGTGCATCTGGTTAAGCACACATTATAGTGTGCAAGGACCCAGGTTCAAGCCTTTGGTTTCTACCGGCACGGGGAAAACTTCACTAATGCTGAAGTAGTGCTGCAGGTATCTCTCTGTCTCTCTTCCTCTCTATCTCCTCCTCTTCTATCAATTTCTCTGTCTCTAGCCAATAATAAAAATATGTTTAATTTAAATTAAATTTAAGTTTAATTACAAAAATTGAAAATGGGACCAGGTGGTCGTGCACCTGGTTAAGCACTGACACTACAGTGCACAAGGACCTGGGTTCAAGCCCCTGGTCCCCACCTTCAGGGGGAAAGCTTTGCAAGTGGTGAAGCAGGGCTACAGGTGTGTCTCTGTCTCTCTCCATCTCTATCTCCCTCTACCCTCTCAATTTCTGGCTCTCTCTAACCAATAAATAAATAAAGATAATAAACATTAAAATTGAGAAAATTTACCTTTTTAATGTTTTAATTATTTTAACAAAATATAAATATGTAGATAAACATACAAAGAGATAGAGAGAGACAGAGAGATATCAAGGCCAGAACACTGTTCAGCTCTGGTTTATAGTAGTTTGGAAGATTGATCCTGGTAGCTTAGGACCTCAGGCATGAAAATCCTTTGCAGAATGATTATGATATATCCCAAGCCAAACATTGATTTTACATAAAATTCATGGCTATGCCTTCTTGATTATTGATAAAATTAGATGTCCTCTAAATGTAACACTAGCATATCCTCTACTTTTAGTAATCCTTAAATGATTGCCACTTTTTAAAATTTTTATTGTGGGGATAATGGTTTTCATTATAGTTTTTAACACATTATCACAGTCCCTCATCTCCCCCTTGACTGATAACTAGGAGACACACTAAGACGCCAACATCCCTTCATCTTGTCCCATACTCTCCGTTCCCAGAATTCTTTGCTTTGGTGCACTACACCACACCCAGTCCTAGTTTAACCATATAACCTCCCTGACTGTCTTTTATTATTAAGTTCCACCTATAACTGATACTGTTCCGATTTGGTCTTTCTCTTTCTGGCTTGTCTTATGTTTACCACTTTTACCAGTTTCCTGTGTACTACAACTAACTACTATTCCAAATACACAATAAAGATAAAATTATGAAAATTAGGTATGAATTCAAATAGCCTTAGTGTAAGTCAGAAGTGATAAGTCTGTTTATCAAGGGTATTGGATGCAAAGTTCAAATATCTTTTCATTGGTCACTAAATACAATATTTGACTTTATAAATTACTTAAGTCTGAGAATATTTGATCAAAACTGTATATGCTATTTGCCTTTGACCTGGATTATACATATCATTCAGGCATCATCAGAAGTACACAGACCCCCCCAAAATTGTATGAGAAGATAGACAAGTCAAAATCCATTGCTATCATCTCTCACAATTTAGTAAGTTCTATCTAAGCAACTGGTTATAAACCTTACATGTAAGTGTCATATGGAGATGCTATGGCAAAGGAACAAGAACTGGTGCTGTGGTATCTCTTCCTCCTATTTGCTCTATGTGCCCCACTCTGTCTATGTGAAAGAAAAGATGGCTCCGAGTAGAAAAATCATGTGTGCAATGACTTGGCTCTAAGAAAAAAACTCACAGATTACATCTCAGTCTATGAACTAATTATATATACACTAAGCTATTGTAAATGGGGTACTAAGATACAGTAGCTCTAGAAAGGCAATTCTTTATTTTTCAGTTCTTCTCACAAAATAATTCAGAGGAAGTAAGAAATTCAGTGCTAGCAGGCAAGTCTGCATCACTAAAACACCCAGTGATTCCAACTAGCATAAAAAGAATCTCATCCTTACTGGGTGATTTTTTTTTTTTTTTACATTTCTCTCTGGGTCTAGTGTTATCGAATGGTCCATCTACATCAATTCCTAGACCAAAATAAGGAAAAGGGAGAAAAGTAAAAGAAAACACTCATTAGCCGGACAATAGTCCATATGATATCTTGCATTCCATAGTAAGAGTGTCAGACACTCTTAACTTCAGAAAGAAAAAACATGAAATCTGAAATGATACAATCTGATGTTTCATAATGCTATATGTGTGTTTGAAGAAGTTATTCTGAAGGAAATAAAAGAACAGTGAATGGAAACAATGAGCAGTCAGGTTTCACATTTCTTTCTGCTTAAGGATTAAAATAATAACATTTGAAGCTAACTCGGTCAATGTTCCTTGAATGTTCAGCTTTCACAGCACTTTCCAACAGAATCCAATATGTACATATTTCAAGATAAAGATAGCAAAATAGGATAAGCATAGATAAAATCAATATAGTATACTTTGCTTCCACCAGTAACTGTGGTATTACATTTACTTGAATTTCTCTCTTTTCATTTAAAACAATACTACCTAGTTTGTGTATATGTATGTTTCATAGAAAATTTCCATTTGAAAAATGCATAAGAAAATTAAGTCATATAATATTTACTACTGTATCATTGAATCATATGAAAATGGTAATAATAATTCACCACCATATTTTTGTATCTGTTATGACTGTATTTTATATTCTAAATCATGCCATGCTAGTTTGCCAATCAATTACTTTTAACCAACTTATTGTGTAATTTATTATTTTAACTTATTGTCAAATTTAGAAAATTAGTAAAATGGATTAAATCCCCTTAACAGTAAAGTATCAAACTGTTTTAAGTTTGAAAATTCTTATAGACCAGTTTGGTCATACTGAATTCTTGAAGATAATTTTTTTTTTATTTAAGAAAGGTTTAATTGGGGTCGGGCGGTGTCGCAGTGGGTTAAGTGCATGTGGCGCAAAGCGCAGGGACAGGCGTAAGGATCCCGGTTCGAGCCCCCGGCTCCCCACCTGCAGGGGAGTCGCTTCAGGGGCGGTGAAGCAGGTCTGCAGGTGTCTATCTTTCTCTCCCCCTCTCTCTCTGTCTTCCCCTCATTTCTCCATTTCTCTCTGTCCTATCCAACAACAAAGCAATGTCAACGATGGCAATAATAACCGCAACTAGACTGCAACAACTAGGGCAACAAAAAGGGGGAAAAAATGGCCTCCAGGAGCAGTGGATTCATGGTGCAGGCACCGAGCCCAGCAATAACCCTGGAGGGGGGATAAAAAAAAAGAAAGGATTAATGAACAAAACCATAGGGTAGGAGGGGTACAATTCCACACAATTTCCACCACCCAATCTCCATTTCCCACCCCCTCCCCTGATAGCTTTCCCATTCTCTATCCCTCTGGGAGCATGGACCCAGGGTCATTGTGGGTTGCAGAAGGTAGAAGGTCTGGCTTCTGTAATTGCTTCCCTGCTGAACATGGGCGTTGACTGGTCGGTCCATACTCCCAGTCTGCCTCTCTCTTTCCCTAGTAGGGTGGGTCTCTGGGGAAGTGGAGCTCTAGGACACATTGGTGGGGTCTTCAGTCTAGGGAAGCCTAGCCGGCATCCTGATGACATCTGGAACCTGGTGATTGAAAAGAGAGTTAACATACGAAGCCAAACAAATTGTTGAGCAATCATGGACCCAAAGCTTGGAATAGAGGAGAGGAAGTGTTAGGGGGGTACTCACTGCAAACTCTAGTGCACTTCTGCTTTCAGGCATATATTTTGCAGTAGTTTATGGATACGTGTGAACATATGCTCTCTCTCACAGAAACTGGTGTATATCTAGGTTTTGGGACTTTGTTAGAAAGTGAACCACCTGAGATGGAATTAGAGTGTACTATAAAAGGAAAGGACTCACCCAAGTAATGAAGTTGAAGGGTTGTCATTCCACACGTGAAGTCTCTGGACATAGTCTGAAGTGAAGCACGTTGAGGTGGCAATTGTTGTGTTGGTTAGGTTGTGATCGGCAAATGCAATATTATTTGATATGGATTGGGAGAGGCATACGGGAAAGTGGGCCCTATCCAAGGGTTCCAGGACTGGGGGAAGTAGAGGCTCCATAGTGGAGATGTGAGGTTCCTGCTGTCTTAGGGTTCAAAAAGACAATCGATAGTTAATGTTATCATCACATTAATTGGTAATTGGGTTAACTTTGAAAAGTCCTTTTGTTAGGGTTTGCTGTACAGTACCCAGTATCTTGTATATAGCTGTGCTATTGGATGCTTCTGATCTACTTGGTCTAGGCTTTTGAGAGAGTCTGCATATCAATTACACAGCCTATATATTGAAAAGATTCAGTTTGTGTTTTGAAAAACTTCGAGACATACAATTAATTTTCCCCCTCTCATATTAATTAAGTAGTGATTTATATGACTACATTTTACTAGGAGTGTACATAAACACCATTCCCACCACCAAAAGACTGTGACCCATCCCTCCCGCCCACTCCCGCCCCCCACTGGCCCAGGAAGCTGCATGTCTACCCCTCACCACAGGGTTTTTACTTTCGTGCCCTACTTACAATTTTGGTCAGGTCCTGCTTTTAGTTTCCCTTTCAGATCTTCTTCCTCAACCTCTGTTGATGAGTGGGATCATCCCATACTCATCTTTATCTTTCTGACTTAGCTCACTTAACATAATTCCTTCTAGCTCTGTCCAAGATGGGTCAGCGAAGGTGGGTTCATTGTTCTTGATAGCTGCATAGTATTCCATTGTGTATATATACCACAGCTTTCTCAGCCACTCATCTGGTGTTGGGAACCTGGGTTGCTTCCAGGTTTTAGCTATTATGAATTGTGCTGCTATCAACCTAGGAGTACACACCTCTTTTTGGTATGGTGTTATGGAGTCCTTGGGGTATAACCCCAGGAGAGGAAATACTGGATCATATGGAAGGTCCGTGTCTAGCCTTCTGAGAGTTTTCCAGACTGCTCTCCACAGAGGCTGTACCAATTTACATTCCCACCAGCAATGTAAAAGGGTTTCTCTGTCCCCACAACCTCTCCAGCATTTGTTGCTGCTGTCCTTTTTGATGTATGCCATTCTTACAGGAGTGAGGTGGTATCTTAGTGTTGTCTTTATTTGCATTTCTCTGACAATCAGTGACCTAGAGCAGTTTTTCATATGTTTGTTAGCCTTTTGGATCTCCTCTGAGGTGAATGTTTTGTTCATATCCTCTGCCCATTTTTTATTGGGGTCATTTGCTTTTTTGGTGCTAAGTTTGCTGAGCTCTTTATATATTTTGGTGATTAGTTTCTTGTCTGATGTCTGGCATGTGAAGATCTTCTCCCATTCTGTGAGGGGTCTCTCTGTTTGTTTAATAGTTTCTTTGGATGTGCAGAAGCTTTTCAATTTGATGTAGTCCCATTGGTTTGTTTCTGCTTTAGGCTTCCTTGCAATTGGGTTTGATTCATCAAAGATGTCCTTGAGGTGTAGGTGGGAAACTGTTTTACCAATGTTTTCCTCTAAGTATTTGATTGTTTCTCTTGAAAATAATTTAATAGAATGAGATGAGTATCCCGATTTCCCTGTAGCTTATATGAGATTTATGGGTCTGGATTCATTTTCATGTCACTTGAAATGTATTTATGTATTATAAATTATATGTTTCTACAAATTTTCATCATTCAAACTGTATGATTTGTATTAGTGAATAATATATGAGAAGACTATCTGGTATCAAATTCAGAGTTAAGATTTTTATTAAAAATTCTTACGGTTTTGTCAGGCTCTTGCATTCCCATCTGCCATAATAAAAACAAGTCTTAGGAAGGGGCTCATCCTTCAGTGTGGAACACTGAAGAAAGAAATGTGCACAAGTATAGAGCTGCTGTGCCCTATATGATACTTGATTTTATGTATGAACTTAACTCAATATAGTATCAACATTTTGGTCAAACATTAATGTGGGTATATCAGTAAGGGGCTTTAGAGATGGGATTAATGCTTGAATTAAAAATATATATATAGTATTTTTTTGAGATATGAAGGTAATACATTATTTCAAACACGGGGAGGGAAAGATGAGTGATGTAGAAATTTCCTATTCTTAATATTTTATTAATTTTATTTTAATGATAGATACAAAGAAAGAGAGGAGTGAGAGTGTTAAGAGAGAGAGCAAGAGAGAGAGAGGGAGAGGGAGAGAGAAAACTCTACTCATGTCTGGATTATGTTGTTACTGGGGGATTGAACTTGGAACCATTATGCTTTTTCCCCAGGCTATTATTTTATCAATGCACACTGAAAATTTCTTTAGAATGTTGTTTCACTTGTTTGTTTTTGCTTATTTTTTCATCCCCCTAAATCTATTTCTACAAATTTTATATTTGTACTATCAGCCTGTCACCAAATCACTTGCTGCCCCATGATGTCATTTCTGTTTATTTCATTTAAAATTATCTGATTATATATATTACATATATAATTTATATTATATAATATATACATATAGTTTAAGCTCTATTCTTCACATATTAGAACCTTGCTTAGAATACTCTGTTTACATTCATACTCATATTTGAAAAGTCTCAGAATCCTGTTGGTAGTCATATATTAGTTGGCAGAATTCTATTTTGGCTCCCATGATACATATTCTCTCGGTGCATATAACCATTATAATGCCCTCTTATTGAGTTCAGGCATGGCTATTACACATTATGTCAAAGAGATTTTGCAGACATAATCAAGACAGAAATCATTTTATTTTGATTAAATCAAAAGACCATTGTCTGATGTACCTAGCTTCATCAGATGGGTGATCTTAAAATGAAGAAACAAGCATGAAAATGATTCTTTTGAAATCAAAAATGATTCCTTAAAAGCACAAAATGACATCTTTAGAAAGGTACACAATTTAGGGAACTCTGTGGTCTCTAGAATCTAAGAGCAGTCCCTGGACTATAGCCGCAGAAAAACAAAATGAAAACCTCAGTTCTACAAGTAACTTTAAAGAAAAGACTTTTGGGAAAAAAAAGTCATGTGCTTTTAGAAGAAGAGTCTGATATATAACAAAGGAACTGTGTGAACAACACTTTAATTTCATCCATGTGAGATACTAAGATCTGCCATTCTAAGACTTCTGGTCTGTAGGACTCTGAGACAATTATCTTTTTTTAAGTCACTATGCTTCTTCCACTTAATGGACACTTGTTACATAAAAATGCATGACCAGATGACACCCAAAAGTCTAAAAGGATTTCTATCTTCCACATTCTTACTTATTAACCACATATACCCCTCCCCAAAATAAAAACTAATAAGTAAATAAATGGAAAGAAATCCCTCTTAGCATTCTGTTTAAAAACTACAAAAGGTCAGCTTTCATATCTTTTATCATTTGTTGGTGTGTAATAGTTTATGAAACTAAATAAAAAGTCTTTTGGCATGGAGAAGTAAAATAGGTATTAAACTGGTAACCTTTTTTTCCTCCAGGGTTATCCCAGGGCTCGGTGCCAGCACTACAAATCCATCACTGCTGGTAGCCATGTTTACCATTTTATTGGATAGAACAGAGAGAAATTGAGAGGGGAAGAGGATATAGAGAGGGAGAGAAAATGATAGACCTGCTTGTGAAGCATTCCCTCTGCAGGTGGGGAACCAAGGCTTGAACCTGAATCCCCACAAAGGTCCTTGCATGTAGTATGCATAACTGGGTATGTCACTGTGAGGACCCCAATTCTTAAAGATCTTAATAAATTACTAGCTGTAAATTGCCTTGGAGTATATATATATATATATTTTTTTTTTGCATGGGTAGGGGAAAACTTGAATTGAATCCAGAGTCATTCACCTCTCCTGTCTTATATTTTCATATTAAGATGTAGCCTCACTACTTGTCAAGCTCTAACATTCCTTTTACAACTTCTTTTCACTATAGTTACAAAAAATGAACAAGTTTTCTCAACAGATCATTTTATTGGGGCAATGTTGATTTGCAAGCCTGTTGCCACAAATATCTGAATCTTACATTTTCTTGTGATCTGTGTCAGCATACCACACCCTTCACAACCTTGTCATTTTCTCCCTCTATAACTAGTCCCTCTTTAAGATTCAGATTCTATTTCCATTATCATATCTCCCAAATAGTATATATCATACAGCAGAAAGAAAATGTAATGGAAAAATATTTTGTTTTTGTCACTTTGTCAAAGGCATTTCTTTTCCTGCAAGTCCAGTGAACTGCAGTGCTAATTATTTCACCCTTTCTCTGCTCCATAAAGGACAGCTCAATGGAAGATTATTTGTTTTCCTCTTTAAATACACCATAAAATATGTTCAAGTGTAATTTATTTCATTTTTTTTTAAATTTAAAAAATATTTATTTATTGTCCCTTTTGTTGCCCTTATTTTTTATTGCTGTTGTAGTTATTATTGTTATTATTGATGTTGTTGTTAGATAGGACAGAGAGAAACGGAGAGAGGAGGGGAAGACAGGGAAAGAGAGACACCTGCAGACCTGCTTCACTGTTTGTGAAGTGACTCCCCTGCAGGTAGGAAGCCAGGGGCTCAAACCAGGATCCTTAAGCTGGTCCTTGTGCTTTGCGCCACGCTTAACCCGCTGCGCTACCACCTGACTCCATCAAGTGTCATTTCTAAGAAATTGTTTCCTTATATTTAAATTTTCCTGAAAAATCCTCATACAATGTGAAATAGAAGTTTCCCTGCTATATGGTGCCATAACAGACTGACAAATCTCAGTGTCAACAGAAGATAGAACTTCAGTCTGTATAAGTGCCTGACTCCATTAGATGGGAGTTAATAGAAAATCTGACAACGATTAATCTAAACAAAATGCATTGCCTTAAGAAAATTCATTTTTAACATTCTGCCAGATTCCCCCTAATCTACTGCTAATGTTTTTTTTTTTTTTTTTGTCCTTACAAATCAGCTTTTCTTCCTCTTCCAAACAATATTATTCTGATAGATTATTGGCATTGTTAGGAAGCCTGCTGACCCAATGGATTCTAATTAATTATGATAGTGCCTGTCAACAAATATTTAGTCTTAACTATTTTAATTATGGGAATTTTTATAAAAAGTTTAATCTGGACACTAGTATAGGAAGTTATTTCTAAAAAAATTTTGATTAATGGAATGTGGCCTTTATGATTCGAGTATCTGAGGGCAGTGGAAAGAGGGTTTCCGATTACATTATTACTGAAACTCATTAGAAACTACCTAATGGTCACAGTGAACGATCACTGACATCGCTAGAGTGAATTTCCTGAATGTCAGTAGTATTTGTTCGATCCAAAAAAAGTGAAAGAAAGTTTCATAGCAGCTGCATTTCAAAATAACAGGTTCCACACAAGGCACTTTAGAGTAGAAAATCCTGCATATATTCATCACCTGCTCCTACACCGTAAAAATCGGTACTTTCCTCACTCAAAATGGGTTACGGTCTTTGCTAAAATTTTGGCAGGAAATTATTTTCTTCTATCTGTCATAAACATGTTCTGCATTATATCAGTCCTCTTAAAGACTAGTACAAAATGTCAAATGCTGTAAGGAAAAGAGGCACTTTCATGTACCCTTAGTTTAGCAATGAATTCAAATTCAGATGGCAAAAATATTAGAACTTAAAATCCATCTTATAAAAGCCAAACTCGATTTCTAGAGAAGGAATTGAAACATCTGATTGCATGTTCACACAAGCAATCAGCTTTTCAATGAAAGAGAGTTAAAAAAAAAAGATATTTCCTAGTGTCTAACAGCATTCTGCTCTTTCCAGGGCTATATTCCAGGTCTCAGGTTGTAATAATCATACTGCATGTCCTATCTCTGACCTTCTACTCCGCATTACCTCTTACATGAAAGTATTTAAGTCAAATATACACCTGCCTAAACGCCTGACACTTATAGCTAAATGTCTGCATAATACTGCTAAATAGCCTGAATGAAACCCAATATAGAACCTTCCCAACATGCGCTTGAAATACATTGCGAGATGCATTTTTATGCAAAAATGACAGAAAATGTAATCAAAAAGCAACCTCTAACAAAGCCATAGCCAGATGGTGTCCTTTATTGGGGGCCAGCTCATATTTCTGAGCTTTTGAAAATGTCACAGCTTATTGCAGCTTGATTCTAGAATTACGTCCTAAATTTGGGAAAAACCTGTCTCTTGTATTATTTTCTTTTTTTCACATTTGGCTTGTAATTTGCCTTTTTGAAATATTTTCAATTTTTAAAATATTTTGGTACAACTTTGTGTAAACAATATGTATTTGTTATGGCCAAAAAAAAAAAAAAAAAACAGAAAGTAGTCTAACAGATGCTGATATTTACATTTTAATCTATAAGTTTATACTTAAATTTCTATTTGCTTATATTTTCATTTTGTTTGTGGTGTGATGTTTTTATATTAGAATATATAGATTTTTCTCTGATGAGTCCTAATTTATTTGGTTTTTATATTTTTTTTCTAGTTTTTATTAGATAGGACAGAGATAAACTGAGAGATGATGGGAGGAGGAGGAGCCAATTTCTAATCTGGCCTTCAGGTCACTGGAGGAAGTCAGTGTTTACTGTTTCTTTCTCTCTCTGCTTCTCTGAAAAAAAAAAACGGCTATAGCAGTAAAGCCCCAGTGATAACAGAAATACAAAGCAAATAGATAATGAAAAATAAATTTAAAATATATCCTAAAATGTAATCCCTATTGTAAGATGATTTGTAAAAAATAGACTTGTGAATCTAACTAGTTAATCAGTCTCCTCCTCCTTCCTCCTCCTTTCTTCCTCCTCTTTTCTTCCTCCTCCTTCTTCCATCTCTCTCTCTCTCTCTCTCTCTCTCTCTCTCTCTCTCTCTCTCTCCTTGTGCCTTGCCTTGGGTCTTACACACATGTAATTTCACTGCTCCTAGGCTAAAGAAACTGAGAAAGGAAGAGAGTGAGATATCATATCACAGACTAGATCATTCCCATATGGTACCAGGACTCAAACTCCTGCTATATGCAAAATACACCATGCCTACCTAGTAACTTATTTCTCAGGCCTAGATTTTTTTTTCCTCATCTTTTCAATTTTGTTATTTTATTCACTCTACTTTTGCACTTCCAAAATTGGTATCAAGGATTATTTACTTGATCCTAATATAATTTTTGTCTGTGTATATTCAGTTGTAAGACATGAAATGATTTTTTTTCTGAGTGTATCACCAAATTACATAAATTAAAACATTCAATTTGCATGTATAGTACTTTATAAAGAACATCACATACATTATTCTATCTGCTTCATTTGTTTGGCCTCTGCTTTAAAAAAGAAAGTTATTATCAATAAAGTATCACTATTCTCTGTTTATCACATATTTAATCTTCTTTCCACATCACTTTTTTCAGCATCATTATACAAATGAGTATTTCTTATTCCTGTTTCAAGTTGTGACAGTCTTAGGCTTTATATTTATTGTCTGTCATAATGTAGAATATTGTTCCCTTCCAATTATTTTATAATTCTATTGAGCTAATTTCCTATTACTGATTTTCCTTCTCTCTAACCCATTCTTTCTCCTTGGGATTTAGTGTTCTTAATATTTAGAGAGTATATATTCTTATATACATTTAAATAAACTAAATAATTTAATAATGAGCAAAGTATATCTCTATAGTTGATAGATTTGCTTGCCCAAGTATTCTTTCAGGTATTTCTAGGCTTATCTTCCTAAGATTATTCTAATACTACTGAAGTAGATTTGAGTAGATTTTCATGTGCAAAATCACACAAAAGGAAAATCTAAAACCTAAAAAAATATGATTTCATACTAAGTATTCACTCTTCTATAAAATTATTAAATTGGAGGCTATTGATGGCACAGTCCACTGAGTGCATGTTACTATGCATAAGGACTGGGGTTCAAGCCCCCCCCACCTACAGGAGGCAAACCACATCAGGATGCAGCAGTCAAGCAGGTGCATCTCTTTCTCTCCTTCCTTATATTCCCCTCCCCTCTTAAGTTCTCTCTGTCCTATCAAATATAAGAAAAATAAATTAGGGGAGTCGGGCAGTAGCACAGCGGGCTAAGTGCAAGTGGGGCAAAGCCCAAGGACCTGTGTAAGGTTCCTGGTTCCAGCCCCAGCTCCCCACCTGCAGGGGAGTCGCTTCACAAGCAGTGAAGCAGGTCTGCAAGTGTCTTTCTCTCCCCCTCTCTGTTCTCCCCTCCTCTCTCCGTTTCTCTCTGTCCTATCTAACAATGGCGACATCAATAAAAGCAATAATGATTACAACAATAAACAACAAGGGCAACAAAAGGTAATAAATAAATATAAAAAAATTTAAAAATAAATACAGTGAAACCTTTAATTTATTAAAGATAGATACCTGCAGGCCTGTTTCACCGATTGTCCTGTAGGTGGGAAGGTAGGGGTTTAAACTGGGATCCTTGTGCGGGTCCTTGCGCTTCGTTCTATATAAGCTTAAACTGGTGCGTTACCACCTAGCCCCCATTAATTCTTTATAAAATATAATATACTTGGAAATCCTACAGGTTCTATTATTCATGTGAATGATAAAACAAATCTTCCAATTTTATTATGACTCCATATGTATAAAAGTACTCCTTGCCTCTATAGTTTTAAAGCATAGGAAGTTTCACAGCAAAAATAAGACAACTTAAATTTTAGAAAGAAAAATTCTCATGATATTTAGACATTGAGTATGGTATTGGTAAAATTATCCCCACTGGTCAAACTGTTGTTCAAAACCCATGATAGGATTTACTTATTTTACTAAGAAAGAAAATTTTATTATTGAATAATTCTGTAATATTTATGAAATAGCTATAAATTATATCATATTAACTACTAAAATGACACTTAGAAATATATATATATATGTATATATATATATATATCTGTAAGAAGTTAGTAAATTTACCACATGATCAGCCTAAAGCAATACAATTATAATTCACAAATTGTTGCTTTGTATTCTAATGTGTGATACAATAGAAATCATTCTTTTTCATGATACTAGTGATCATAAATTAATTTAAATTGAGCTATATACATTGTTTTTTTTTTCTCTAGAAAAATGCATTATACATAGGACTATTTAACATTTTTTGCTGAAAAGATTTTGAACCTTCTAGGTAATTTAAGTCTCTAAGTCACTTTTGAAGCCCTTAAAGAAAAATAAAACATAGAGAATAGACCTTTAATGACCGGTGCAGCTGAAATCATGAAATTGTCCAGTATTTAAAGGAATGACTGGAGAGAAAAGTATTGGGTAGAAAGCAGGACTTGCATGCATGAGACTCCAGTTTTCATCCAGGGGACCATATGTGATGCATAGGAATGGTGAGCTGGTCTCTTTCTGTTTATCCTTTCTCTGAGAAGATCAGTAAATAAAATAACATAACTTGGGGGCTAGGTGGTGTCACAACAGGTTAAGTGCACATGGTACGAAGCACAAGGACTAGTGTAAGGATCCTGGTTCCAGCCCCTGGCTCTCCAATTGCAGGAGGGTCACCTCACAGGTGGTGAAGCAGGTCTCTACAGGTATCTATCTTTCTCACCCCTCCTCTCTCAATTTCTCTCTGTCCTATCCAACAACAACAGCAATAGCAACAATAACAACAAAGGCAACAAAAAAATGGGGGGAAAATAGCCTCCAGAAGCAGTTGATTGGTGGTGCAGGCACCGAGCCCCAGTGATAACCCTGAAGAAAAAAAAAAGTTAAAAAAAAAATAACATAAATTAAGTAGGCAGAAGTCTCATGTTTTTTAAATATTTTTAAAAATATTTATTTATTCCCTTTTGTTGCCCTTGCTGTTTTATTGCTGTAGTTATTATTATTGTTATTGATGTCATTGTTGTTAGATAGAACAGAGAGAAATGGACAGAGGAGGGGAAGACAGAGAGAGGGGAGAGAAAGAGACATCTGCAGGCCTGCTTCACCACTTGTTAGGCGACTCCCCCTGAAAGTGGGGAGCTGGAGGCTAGAACCGGGATCTTTACACAGGTCCTTTCGCTTTGTACCACATGCGCTTAACCGCTGCACTACCGCCCTACTCCCAGAAGTCTCATGTTCTGAGAAAGAAAAATCCTAAGACAAAACCTGGTTTCTAAATAGCCACGAGGACTTTGGCAGCAGACACATGACAGTAATTTTCATTGAAAGTCACCCCCCCAGAACAAATAATAAAGTGCCCAGCTGTATAACAGACACACGAGGCCTTGGGTTTACTTCCTAGTGCTGTATAAAGGTAAACTAGCCAATACTTTACATGAAACTGTGGAATCTGAATTCAATATATAGAGAAATCTGGGATATATGTAGAAACGGACATGTAGATAGTTAGTCTTCCCATAAGCTATTGTTATGTTAAAACGAGTTGAATCAGGTTATATACCTAAAGTAATATAATTTCTATTAAAAAACTATTTAATTAAATATAACAGTCAACTAAAATAATCACTGACAATATCTAGATCTTATTATATTAGGTAGTATGGCTTACATATACTTACGTTATATTTCTAAATAAGCATTGCTGTGAATGTGTCTGTTGTCTACCCACAATGCTTCACTTATGGAATCATGTATCCCTAAACCTACTGCATCCGTGTATGTCTACTATGTCTCTACATAGTTTTCTGGGGTTTACATGGTGTTGCCTACTATGAAACCATGATGTGCATATGTAGGTAGGAAAAATATTATGATATAGATATGAGGTATATATTGAAGGCATTCTCATGTTCCCAATCTGGAATACGTACTACACATTTGTGGAGTTTTATTTAAGATTTTATATTTATATTTGGCAGAATAGCTCACTGGAATAGCGTACCTCCATTGCCATGTGACTAGGGTTCATGTCTGACTCTTACTTTGTTAATTGTTTCATGCCTATAAAAGGCTCCAGTGCAGAAAAAAAAAGACCCCTAAAATCAATAAAACAAGAACTTTGCGGACTGAGAGGCGATAAAACTAATAGCATACTCAACTTGTATGTTTAAGGTACCAAGTTGAATAGCAAGAAGCATATGCCAAAGCAATACTCTGGCTTTCTCTATTTCTCTCTTACCAACCAATAAATAATTATTTAGAAAATCTGTCTTACAGAATAGTGATAAACCCTCACTGAATATGTGTGAAAACAAAGGGCGTGGTTGACATATTTTTTTATTACAGAGACAGACAGAAATAGAAGGGGAGAAAGAACCTGCAGCACTGCTCCACTGCTTGTGAAGCTACCTCCTCACCCCCACAGGTGGGGACACATCACTTTAAGAACAAATTTTTTGATAAAGTTAGGATAAGGGTCTATATTTACATCGTCCGGTCTAACTCACCCTATTCTAGTTCAGCATCTGTTCCAATATAAATATCAGAATCCTATTGGTGGGATATTGCTTTCAATTGGGTATTTAAAATATTTTAAGTATTGCATTACTTAAATATAAAACAAAACACAACACTTGATTGTGTTTCTTGATTACTGAAGTTTGACATCCCTTAAATTCTGTACACAAAATAAAACTTGCTTTCACCTAGACCTAACCTGGAAAAATATAAAGCCAGTGTGTGTGTAATTTGAGAATCAACTATCTAAGACATTAAAAAAGATGAAGTAAATTAGGGAATGAAAAACTCAGTCAAATTTTCTGCAAGGAATGATATTAGACTGAAGATTATAGTTACCATAAATAGAACTACACACTATGAACTTCCACTAAGCTTTAGATTTGAGTATATTAGCACCCACGCACATGAAGCATGATGTACAAAGTACTCTATTTATAGTATATACTCAACATAAAAATGGATCTTACCTTATATATAAATGTTTAAAACTCAGGTGGAAACTACTAAGAATTTAGAGAGAAAAGAAAAAAAAGTAGCACCATTTCCGTGTCCTGAAGAGATTCAATCTCTGGAAAATAATTTAACACAAGAAACTAAGAACTTCAAAACCATATGCTTGTGGCTTCAGGGAAATAAAATATCAGTATATTTTTAATTTTTTTGTATTTATTTATTCCCTTTTGTTGCCCTTATTGTTTTATTGTTATAGTTATTATTATTGTTGTTGATGTCATCATTGTTGGCTAGGACAGAGAGAAATGGAGAGGAGGGGAAGACAGAGAGGGGGAGAGAAAGAGAGAGACACCTGCAGACCTACTTCACCGCCTGTGAAGCAACTCCCATGCAGGTCGGGAGCCGGGGGCTCGAACCAGGATCCTTATTCCGGTGCTTGCAATGGTGCCACCTGTGCCTTACCCTCTGTGCTAACACCCGGCTCCCTAAAATATCAGTATATTTATTAGCAAATATTAAAAAATCAGAGACAAATATCATAAATCAATATTAAATATATCAAGTAGAAGTAGTTTTGGTAAAGATAGTTAACTGAATTGGAAACAGAAATAAAAAAAAAGCAAATGAAGACAATCTTAAGAGCACAAAAATGTAAAATATTAATTACTGTAAAGTAAAAATGTAAAAAATAGAAATGGATCTGAGTATTTATTTTACAGTATGTGATCAAATCGGAAAAATTGTACTGGTTTCAGAGGAAGAAAATTAAAAAATACATCAATAATTAGAAAATATTATACATATGGAAAAAGGAGAAGATCCTAAATGGGTGAGCACCTTGTAGCTCTGGGATTCCTCTCTGTGAAATTGTGGCAAGAAAAACTACAATTACACAAATATTATGAACTAACAAATACAGAAACAGTCCTTGAGGGCCAGGCGCACCCAGTTAAGCGGACAACCATGTTCAAGGAGTAGAGTTAGAGCTCCTGATCCCCACCTGCAGGGGCGGGGGTATGCTTCAGGACTTGAAAACAGGTCTGCAGATATCTTTCTCCTTTCCATCTCCTTCTCCCCTTTTAATTTCTACCAATTATTGTCCTACCCAATAAAATAGAAAGAAAAAAAATGGAAAAAGAAAAAAATGGCTGCCAGTAGCTGTGGGCTCATAGTATTCACAGAACCAGAGAATCACATAGAAATCAGGAGAGGAGACAAGGACACATGAAGGACAAGTATATATCTGTCCTGTACAAGGTATTATTCTTTATGAGGTATACTCAAATATATTGGCTAGAGATATTTTTGCACTTAATTTCAAGCTTCAATATAAAGCAAAATACATTTTAGAACAAGATTAAGCATATGAAAACATTCAGAAACTCTTTATGTATTTATTTAGATTAATAGCAGGTTACAAAGTTTTAGGGTTATAGTATATATTTCCATACGACATTCACCACCAAAATTCTGTGTCCTTATCCTTCTAATGGCAACCTCCATAGTTCGCACAAAATTAAGAGATAGTTTGTATGTTTCAGTTTTTTTTCTTTTTTCAGGATCATATATTCCAGCTCTCTAGGTTTCACACATGAATGAAATCTTCTGATAGTCTGATAGTTGTCTTTCACCTCTTATTTCACTAAGAACAATCAGCTCCAGTTCTCCCCACTCTGTCCCAAAGGACACAATATAACTGTGTGTGTGTGTGTGTGTGTGTCGTATTCCATGGGTTATATGTTCCATAACTTATTTAACCAGTCATCTGTGAATGAATATTTAGGATGTTTCCAGTCTTTGGCTATGGTTGATAATGTAGCCATGAATATAGGAGGACATGTGTCCCTTTGGTTAGTGTTTATGTAAAAAATGTGTTTATGTGTCTTTTATCACCCAAGAGTGATATTGATAAGTCATAAGATAGCTTCGTGTTTATTTGTTTATGGGCTGTCCATACAGCCTTCCACAGGGACTGCACCAGTCTATATTCCCAGCAGTCCTATCACAGAGTCCTCTTCTCCACGGCCTTGCCAATACCCGTCACTTCCTGTTTTGTTAATATAAGCCATTCTCACAGTGTAAGGTGGTGGGGATCTCAGTGTAATTATAATTACTATTTCTCTGATGATAAATCAGGTGGAGCACGTCTTCTTATGTCTATGGGGTCATGTGTATCCTTTCGAAAACTGACTATTCAGTTCTTTAGCTCACCTTTCAATTGTGTCATTGTTATTTTTTATTATGTTGAGCTGTACCGGTTATTTTCTATTCATTTATGTATTTTTATCAAATATTTAATATTTATTTACAAAATTGACGTATAGTAGGGATATATAATATATTGCCTCCTGGGTTATCACTGGGGCTGGGTTCCTGCACTAGGAATCCACTGCTCTTGGGGGCTATTTTTTCCCTTTTGTTGCCCTTGTTGTTCATCATTGTTGTGTTATTATTGTTGTTGTTATTGCTGCTGCTGTTGGATAGCACAGAGAGAAATGGACAGAGGAGGAGAAGACAGAGAGGGGGAGAGAAAGATGGATACCTGCAGACCTGCTTCACCAACTGTGAAGCAATCACCCTGCAAGTCAGGAGGCGGGGACTTGAACTGGGATTCTTATGCCGGTCCTTGCACTTTGCACCATTTGCGCTTAGCTTAACCTGCTGCACAACTGCCCAACCCCCATTAGGGGTATAATTTAATATACTTCCCACCACCAGAGTTCTGTGTTCCATTCCCTCCATTGACAACTGCATTAGTTCTCTCAAGGGCTGATTCTATAACTATCTATCTCTCAATATATATGTATATGCATATATATATTTCTCATTTTTAATGAAACTGCCTTCACATCCTTTCTATTTTATACCTATTACTACTTCCAGTGTCTTTCCTTGTTTCTCTTTTTTTTCTCAATTAAGCGAAACTGTTCCTGGCTTTCTCTGGTGTTTTCCAGTTTCGCTTCCCTTTCATTGACACTATAAAAACAAGATTACCAGTGGCCAAGACTTCAGGTCCCAAATAAGCCCATAAAAGAGTTTATGATGACAGCGCCAAATGGACATGACCAGTGACAGCTGTATCAATTCTTATTTATTTATTTATTTTTTGCCTCCAGGGTTATCGCCAGGGCTCAGTGCCTGCACTACGAATCCACTGCTCCTGGTGGCTATTTTTCCCATTTTGTTGCCCTTTTTGTTGTGCTTATTGTAGTTATTATTGTTATAGCTGTTGTTGCTGTTGGATAGGACAAAGAGAAATGGAGGGAGGAGGGGAAGACAGATGGGGGAGACAAAGATAGATACCTGCAGACCTGTTTCACTGCTTGTGAAGAGACCCCCTGCAGGTGGGGAGCTGGGGGCTCAAACTGGGATCCTTATGCTGGCCCTTGTGTTTTGCGCCATTTGTGCTTAGCCTGCTGCGCTACTGCCCAGCCCCCCTGTACAATTCTTTATAGATGTCTGGTATAAATTGCTTGTCTGAGGTGTGTATAAATAATGTTGGTATGCTTCTAAAAACCCCTTCTGTTTCATTGGTTTAATCCCCCCTGCTTAACACTATTCTATTTACATAACCACTTCATTCTATTTACATAACTGCTGTTAACAAGCACCACCCTCCCTGCAGTGCATTGATGGTTCAGTGATAGAATTCTTGCCTGCTCCGCCCCCTCTCCTTGTCATACCCTGATTTTCACCAGTCACTTTTCTTTCCACCCTCTCTGCATTGCATCCTGTTGCCACCCTACTGGGCTAGTATATTTATAAAGACAAGATTGTTTGTAGTGAGTTAGTTTTAGTTTAGCTTAGCTTGGTATAGATTGCGCTGTGTCCTGCATGAATAAAGAGATACTGCGTACAACCCAGCCATGAGTCCCGGGTCATCTGTCTCCCATCAATGAAGCTCAGCCCGACATATGGCGCCCGAACAAGGGACTGACATAAGCCCTGAAACAGAGACCAGCACCGACGTGGGACCTAACCTGCCCATCGCCCAGATAAGTAAACTTGGCTACCCATCCACCATGGGTTGCCTTTCTACTTATGAAGAGGTTTGCCAAAGCCTCTACTGTTTCATTATGAGACAGTTTCTCTCTCTCTGGAACATTTTACTCTGGGCCACACTTTGTTTCCCTGACCAGGAACTTTGGTTTCTTGTGACCCTAATCATAGAGCTTGGGAGATGCACTGAGATTTCTCCTTGGACTTTCTGAATTCCCTCTCCCATGTTTCCTGAGGAAAAGGACTACATTTTGCTCCAGGCCACAATTTGGTTCTTTATGACTGTCGTAGAGCTTGGGATATGCATGGGGATTTCCACTGGGACTTTCTGGACTTCTCGAATGTTTCCCCTGGAGGACTACTTTAATTTGAGGAACATTCTCAAGTACCCTGGCAATCCCCAAGAATGGAGACACGTGGTTAGTTCTACTCTCCTAATTGGATTCTTTCTTCGATGGGAAGACACTTTTAAAAATGGGTGCCTGAAGCAATCCAGCAGGAACAGTCAGAAGCACCCTAAATGGAATTTCGAGGAGCTTTTTGGACTAGGACGCCCTCCGGGGACTCATAATGCTACATGGTGAGATCTGTTTCACAAGAGAGTGATTTGAATGACTGAATTTTTGTTTGACACTGACTTAAAAAAAAAAAGCTGGACACAGCCATGATTTCTAGAGACATCCAGAAACAATCCAAAAAATTGTTTTTTCCCTCCTTTGATTTCTTTTTTACGTCTTGGCATAAATCTGAAACGTTTAATACTGAAATGGTATGAGTTATGGGCGGGGCAGATAGTGCAATGATTATGTTAATTATTCTCATGCCTGAGGCTTTTAACCGTGGTTCTTCTGTTTACCTTTCCACATCTTATTTAGTTTAAACTGTTTAAACAACCTTAAAATTATACTAGAAAAGACTTCCAAATATAATGGAGTTATCAATTATAGTAAACTTCTAATCTGCTACAAGTTTTGTTTGACAAGTAAGTGAATTTCAGCTGTCAAGTCTTCACATGAAAAAACATCTACTCAAATGGAATTCCTAGAAATCCATTTGGATCCTGTTCTCTGACATCGCCCACAAGATGGAATGACTACAACACACCCCCGGAAACCAATGATGTGACCTGGCACGACCTGAAGAAACAGATTCACAGACTTCAAAGATCACTCTCTACAGAAAAGCAGAATTCTGGTGGCCGATATTCCCCATCGAGACAGACGTGCAGCGTTTCATCCCTTGGCATTTTCTTCCATGGTCAGCTACTTTGGACTGACACCTCAATCGGACTTACTGGTACATGCTGCTGTGTTTCTCAAAGACTAACTTCAGCCAGTTGCCTTGAGACTTTATAGACCATGTTCCCTCACCTGCAGGCTCTGACCCCCAAGGTAGAAAACTCCCCTTCCTTATTAGGTTATGCCCACAGAGGCAGGAAACGCCCTTTGAGGCAAGAGATGCCCCCAGAGGCATGAAGCGTTCCCAGAGGCAAGAAATGCCCTTTTGCCTGCTAGGTCTTGCCCTTTGAGGCAAGAAACATTCCCCTTGGCATCACACTGGTTATTGCTGCTCACCTATTTTGTTTTCCATGTCTTATGCCAGTTCTTTTGAAAACACGTGTATGATATAGGTTTCTGTTCACCCCACAATCCTGATACTATGGCCATTAGTTAAAAAGAAAGGGGGAATTGTTGGTATGCTTTAAAAAACCCCTTCTGTTTCATTGGTTTAATCCCCCCTGCTTAACACTATTCTATTTACATAACCACTTCATTCTATTTACATAACTGCTGTTAACAAGCACCACCCTCCCTGCAGTGCATTGATGGTTCAGTGATAGAATTCTTGCCTGCTCCGCCCCCTCTCCTTGTCATACCCTGATTTTCACCAGTCACTTTTCTCTCTACCCTCTCTGCGTTGCATCCTGTTGCCACCCTACTGGGCTAGTATATTTATAAAGACAAGATTGTTTGTAGTGAGTTAGTTTTAGTTTAGTTTAGCTCAGCTTAGATTGTGCTGTGTCCTGCATGAATAAAGAGATACTGCCTACAGCTCAACTATGAGTCCCTCGTTGTCTGTTACCTGCCCGTGAAGCCAGCCCGTCGAAAACAACAAATACCTTCTAGTTACTGGGTTGCCTAGTTATGCTTGTGTAGTTTGCTTTCTATGTGCAAAAGTTTTTTTTTGTTTGTTTTATATAGTCCCATTTCCTTTCTCTTGTTTTCATTTCACATGCTCTGAGATTGAGACTTCCTATACATTTTTGATGTAAAGATGGATTTTGCTGTTAAGAGATTAACTCCAGATAAAATGACATTCTTGACAACTATTCATTGTATCTTGAAAGTGTAATGATGCATTGTATATGAATAATCATTCAGAACAATGATAAAATCCATGATAATAGAAAAAATGTAATGTTATATATTAAAGTTTTATTCTTTTCCTTAAAATCACTTTATGGAAGGGTGGAGGATTATAATTTACAAGATAATTTTTGTCACATGAATACAGTTTCTTAGCTTCCCATAACAGATGCTCACCATACTCACCACAAATTGAAATTCTTACTCACCACTGTGCACTGGCTCCCTAATTCCCTTGAAATAAATTTGACAGAGCTCTTTTGGGGCCTTGCCCCTGAATCCTCTCTGATCACTCATCTTTGATCCCTGTTAACACCCCTTTTTTTTTCTACCAAGTGAAGGACAAAGAACTAAGGAGAGAGAGCTGGGCAGTGGGACACCGGGTTAAGCACACATAATACAAAGTGCAAGGACCTTCTAAGGATCCTGGTTTGAGCGCCGGGCTCTCTACCTTCAGGGATCACCTCACAAGCCTTGAATCAGGTCTGCAGATGTCTTTGTCTCTCCCTATCTTCCCCTCCCCTCTCTCAATTTCTCTATGTCCTATCAAAAAAATTGGAAAAAAAAGACCACTGAAGCAGTGGATTTGTAGTGTAGGCACCAAGCCCCAGCAAAAATTCCTGGAGGCAAAAAAAAAAAAAAGAGAGAGAGAAAGAAAAAAAAACGAGGCCATCACTCCACTATTATTAATGATGCCCCCCTTGCATAGTGCTCCCATATGATGGTCTAGTAGCTATCTTCTGACATCCTTAATATGGAGTCTTTAAAGGAATCACAAATTTATGATGTGTTACACAGTATTTGTTGAATATTACATAAAGATGGATGTGATTAAATACATCAAGTTTAATTTTATCTTATAAAGTACAACAAAGCAAGTTGGTTAAAAATAATAGTAGAACAAATACTACATGAACATTAAATAAATACATTTAAAACAGGATCAGATAGCTTTTAAGAAATCCAGGACAGGATGATAGATAGCAAAGAACATTGTCATTCCTGACAAGAATTCTAGTTTGACTTCTGTTTAGAATATATCATTTCTCTTGCCTCTAGCATCTCTTCTTTATTGAAATTGTCATTTGTAATAAAAATGTTATCATGAATGTTTTCAATGCAGATTCATAGTAACATATTATAGCAACGCTTGCTGTATATGCATTCAAAATTAAGCTTTTGGACTGTTCAGTCCATACTGTAACAAATACGTGTTTTTTTTCAACTTCAATATCACTTTCTGAGGAAATATTGATTTATAAAAATCTTTATTGGAGTATTAATGTTTTACAGTCAACAGTAAATACAATAGTTAGTACATGCATAACATTTCTCATTTTTAAACACAACAATACAACCCGACTAGGTACTCTGACATCCTGTTCCAGGACCTGAACTCCCCCAAGCGACCCGCCCACTCCAGAGTCTTTCATTATGGTGCAGTACACCAACTCCAGTCAAAGTTCTGTTGTGTTTTCTCTTCTGATCTTGTTGTTCAACTTCTGTGAATGAGATTATGCCATATTCATCCTTCTGTTTCTGATTTATTTCAATTAACATGATTTCTTCAAGCTCCATCCAAGATGGGCTGAAAATGGTGAAATCACCATTTTTACTCTGAAAATGTCCAATAGTTCTAGCTTATCTATCTCTTCATTTAGCTCATTCATTTCTTTGTTGATTTTCTGCCTGCATGATCTGTCAAGTTGAGAGAGTAGGGTGTTGAAGTCCCCTACTATTACTGTGTTGTTGTTAGTATATTGCTGTATCTCTCTCAGTAGATGTTTGATGTATTTAGATGGTCTCTCTTTGGGTGAACAGATGTTGATAATCATTAAGTCCTCTTGATTTATTGATTCTTTGAGTACTAAGTAATGTCCATCCCTATCTTTTTAAATGTTATTTATTTTAAGGTCTATCATGTCAGATATGAGCATAGCTGTTCCTGTCTTTTTTTTTTGTAGTCTATTTGCTCGTATGGTAGTTTTTCATCCTTTCACTTTGAGTCTGTGTTTTTCTTGTTCAGTTAAGTGTGATTCCTGCAGATGGTTGGGTTGTGTTTTCAGATCCATCTTCTTACTCTGTGCCTTTTAATAAGTTAATTCAGGCCATTGACATTTATTGGTATAAAAGACTGAAGATATTTTTTAACGCCATTGGAATGTCAGTATAATCCCTCTTGTGGGTCATTCCCAGAGTTTATCCTTAAAGTAGCATTGTTAGAGTCTGCCCCACTCTGAAGGCTGGGTCATCATATCCTACCACTTGTGGAATACTGGTCCTGAAATGAGTGGACTGAGAATGTTCCGAGCTATGAACATGGGCTGTGAGCTCAGATGAATAAGGACTCAGAAGTTACACATGAATATGAATATATATGCCTTGAGTCAACTTGATGGGGTAACCAGTTAATTTTATTTATAGATTTTCTTCAAGTTTGGGAGCTACTCTCCTAATCCAGCTCTCTAGACCTATTCTCAACTCTGACACCGTCTTCCCAGACAACATTTGTGTCCACCTCCATATTACTTATCAAACTAAAGCAAAAACTATGAAAGTTATGGACCCCTGGGAACATACATAAAATAGATTTCTTAGTTTCTTTCCACCCTAATATACCTATTGTCATCTTCCCTATTCCTACTTTTTTTGGTTCCTGTTCATTAATCATTTTGTCCTGCTTTTATCTTACTGCCTCTCAGCCACCAAGTTGCAGAATGTATCATGATTCCATCCTGACTTCTATGGGAATACAGCCTCACCAATGTGCCTTGGAGCATCACTTCTCCAGATCCCTACCCGACTTGGGAAAGGTAAAAACAGGCTGGGGTTATGGATCCACCTGCCAGTGTCTATGTCAAGCAGAGAAGCAATTATAGAATCCAGATCTTCCACCTTCTGCACACCATAAAGAATTTTGGTCCATACTACCAAAAGGAGATAAATGATAGTGAAAGATGATCAGAGGGCTCTGAACTGCAATTTTATAAGGACCTAGAGAGAGAAAGGGAAAGAAAAGAATCTTCAGGAGTAGTAATAAATGTAGGTGTGACTTAGAAATAAAGAGAGGGCAGGACCAAAGAAAAAAGGGCAAATATATATAAATATAAACAGATAGTTATAGAAATGAGTCAACCTATATCTACAACTTTGGGAGAACTTCCATACTTTCAAGTGGAGGGAGTGAGGACACAGAACTCTGATGGTGAGAATGGTGTTGAATTACACCCCCGTTACCTCATAATTTTGTGGATCAATATATAGTCACTGATAAAATTAAATATATAAATCATCTTTAAATAAAGAAAAAAGTCAGAAATCATAATATATCACATTAACAACAGAAGAAAATGTGATCATCTAGAATGTATGTGTTACAGTGCATAAGAACTCAATTTCAAGTTATTGGTCCACCTGCAGAGAGAAAGCCTCATGAAACTTGAAGCAATGCTGCAGGTGTATCTTTCATCCCCCCCCCCTTTATGGCTGAGGGTCAGTGCTCCTAATGGTTATTTTTTCATTTTTTTCTTTGTATTTTTTAATTGGATAGGACAGAGAGAAATTGAGAGAGGAGGGGAGTTGGAGACAGAGAGACACCTGCAGTCCTGCTTCACCACATGTAGTGTCCATCCTACAGGTGGGAAGTAAGGGGCTAGAACCCAATCCTTGTGCTTAATCGGGTTGCCACTGCCTGCCCCCTCTCCTCTTTTTATTCTCCCTTTCCCTATCACTTTCTCTCTGTATCTAGTCAACAAATAAAATATTAAAAACTTAACAGGAAAAACAAAGATCACAAGATTATTTCAAAAGACGCAGAGAAAGACTTGTCAAGAATCAGAACTGATTCATAATTAAAACTGAAAAAACTGGAGCTTGATGGGAAAGTCCTCAATCTAGTAGAGCCTTTATCAAACATACAGACAACTTCCATTATATTCAGTGACAAAAAACTGCAAATTTTTCCATTTAGATGAGTCATAAGAATGAGTTCTACTGGGAGTTGGGCGATATCACAGCGGGTTAAGATTAAGCACGTGGCGCAAAGAGCAAGGAAGGGAGTAAGGATCTCTTTTTGAGCCCCTGGCTCCCCACATGCAGGGGAGTCACTTCACAGGCAGTGAAGCAGGTCTGCAAGTGTCTGTCTTTCTCTCCCCCCTCTGTCTTCTCTTCTTCTATCCATTTCTCTCTGTCCTGTCCCACAATGACGACATAATCAACAACAACTACAATGACAATAAAAAACAACAAGGGCAATAAAAAGGGAAAATAAATACATATATAGAGAATGAGTTCTACTATCACCATTACTATCCAATGTTATCTTGGAAATTCTAACCCTAGTAATTAGACATGAAAAAAAAATACAAGAGAGACAGTGGAAGACAATAAACCATGCTTTCATTATTAGCAGATGATATACATGAAATCCTGAAGAATCTAGCCAAAAACTCCCGTGAATTGTTAGGCAATACAGCAAGATGACAGACTAAAAATTAATATACAAAAATTAGTGGTATTCCTCTATACAAATAAAAAATAAGAAGGACAACACAGAATTTAATCCCACGTACAATAGAAGCCATAACAACTAGGCACCTTGGAACAAACTTAACAAAGAAGGTGAAAGTCCTGTGCACAGAAAATTATGAGTCACTACTAGAGGAAATAGGAAGAAAAGAAAGGAAATAGAAGGACATTCCACGTTCATGAATTGAAAGAATTAATATCATTAAAATAACTATTCTAACTAGAGTCATCTACAGATTTAATGTATCTTTATCAAGCTCCCACCAAAATTATTCAAAGAAAAGAACACAAGCTCTATAAGCTTAGTTGGAACTGGAAAGTATATTTAGAATTCCTAAACTAATACTGAGAAAAAGAATAAGAATGTATACATCAACTTTCCTGACCTCATATTATACTACAGGGCAACTACAATGACACTTCCTGGATTATACTGTAAAACTGGAACAAAATTAGATGCACAGACCAATGGAATAGAACTAAGACCTCAGAAATAAATTCCCACAAATAAAAGACATCTACTATTCGTAAAGGCATTCAATGTCATTTCTATCAAATGAATGACAAAAATCAAGGCAGTACAGGTGATGGAATGTAGACAATTTCCTTTGATAGCAGACACTGAAATATATCAGTGTAAAAGTTGTGTGGGTGAAAGTGGAAAAAAAGGGGACACGGTTGTTTTGATAATTCTGTTGTCTTTAATCTAGACCATCACAGTTACCAAAACTAATATTCCTTCAAAGGGAAAAGTTTTAGTAACAGAGAAATGACTATTGAGGGTAAATGAATGAATACATGTGTTATATAATAAGGGGATATAAGTTAATGCCTAAAACATAGGCATTAATAGCAGAGATGACATGGCCATTTACCTCAATGATATCGTAATCAACTGGGTGCCTAGGCATAAACTTAACAAAGGAGGTGGAAGACTTGTACACTGAAAATTATGAATTGCTACTAAAGAAATAGACAAGGGATAAAGAGATGGAAAAATATTCCACTCTCAGGGACTCAAAGAAATAGCATCATTAAAATCACCACTCTGCCCAGAGTCACACAGATTTAAAGCAATTCTTAACAAGGTTCAACTAAATTTATTCAAGGAAATAGAATAAATTACAAAAGCTTATGTGGAACAAGAAAATATCCAGAAATATCAAAGTTGCTTTTCCTGGGGAACACACAAACAAACAAGAATGGAGGTATCATTCTTCCTGACTTCAAATTTTACTACAGGATTATTATAATCAAGAGTGCTTGGTACTCAAACAAAAACAGACACACAGTCAAATGGAACAGAATTGAGAACTCGCAAAGAAATCAGCCTTCACACTTACGGAAAACTAATTTTTTGACAAGGGGACACAGGACATTAAGTGGAGAATCTTCCACTAGATAGTTCAAGGACAGGGAGCCGGGGAAGAAATGTGGGAGATGAAGGCAGAGAATAGAAGCTGGAAAATAGAGATCAAGTAGAGACTACTGTGATAATCTTGGCTTTTAGTTGAATTATAAGGAGAGGGATTTTAGTATGAGAGTACCATGCTGTCACATATATCTATGCAATCATCCTGTTGTCATGGAGGGCGGGCATGAAGGTGAGTTCAGCTATTGGCATGATTCAAGTAAGAAACATTTAGATTGGAGTAGGCTAAGGATGTGAGAGGCTGTCAGTAAGTAGATAGCAAAGGTGAAGTGGCAGTTTTTGATGACAGATGTGATGGGATGTAAGGGATAGAATGGAGTCAAACCTGACATGAAGCAATTTGCCGTGAGGAAAAAATGGTAGAGATGTCATTCCCAGCACTTTGGAAAACAATTCTGCTGGAGGAGCAAACCTGGGGGTGAAAACGTGGTTTCATTTATGGACATATTAAATTAAAAAAAATTAGGACATTGCTTGGTCTGAGTGGCATAGTAGGTAAAGATGAGGTCCTCAGTTTGATCCCCAGCAACTCATGTACCAGAGTGATGTCTGGTTTTCTCTCTCTCTCTCTCTCTCTCTCTCCTTATCCCCATCATTAATCAATCAATAAATTTTTTTTTTAAATAAGACCTTGAAATGGAGATGTTGACTAGTGGGATATACTCTATCAGTACTAATAAAGACATGGGAGAACAAAATGTGGGTATTTTCAGCATAAGAAGTGGTTTTAAAAATCAAAACACTGAAGAAAATCAAGAGAATGTATGTAAAGAGAAAATATAAGAGGTTCAGCTGACTGAGATCTGGGGCACTTCAGTGTTCAAAAGTGTGTAGATGAAAAAAAGAGGAAGGAAAAATAGTTTTTAGTTAAAAAGGCTAACTAGGAACATGAGGTATCCCAGTAAATCTGAGAAGATAGTTTTTCAGGGAGATGGGTACAATCAACTGTGAAAAGTAGCATTCATAGTTTAGAAGTTCAAGTGTTGCATTGTCCTAGCAGATGGAGCAGGATCCCAAAGAGTCAGAGACGCCTGAAGGTGTTTCATTTGAACTCCCAAGGGAGGGGGAGTAAATAATGGAGCACCCCAGGCCAGAACCAATTTCTACCCAGTTTTAGAATGAAGCAGGACAAAATGTGGGTATGTGGATAAACAGTTTTAGGATACAAGAAGAAGCAACTGAACCTAAAAATTCTAAATCTCAGCATTTTTATGGCTACTATGCCTCAGTGAGCTAGTAGCTATTCCTTCTCTTTCACATAGCAAGGGTTAAGGACTAGTGCAGGCACTCTCACTACCTAAGAGCTGTTGCTCCCTTAACCCAGTTCATGTTTGAGGATCAAAGCAGCTAGCTTACTGGGTCCAGGTAAGTTCTTCAGGTACCGAGTGAGACATTAAGTATACATCAGGTCTGAAGTCATCATTTATCTAGTTGAAACGTGCTGCTAGAGGCAAACATCAATTTAATCATTTGGAGATAAATAATGTCCTTAACAAGCAGCCACTAAAGGCAATTTCCTAAACCAAAGGCTAAAAATTAAAAATGCCAAACACTATAAAACAAAGATTCAAAGTATTTTTCAGAATAATATATTTAAGATGCTAATTATTCCTTTCAATATTTGATAAAATTTCACAAACACAATCCAGATGTTCATATAGGCAAACACATATATAAAAAATAAACTTCCAGGGAGTCGGGCTGTAGCGCAGCGGGTTAAGCGCAGGTGGCACAAAGCACAAGGACCGGCATAAGGATCCCGGTTCGAACCCCGGCTCCCCACCTGCAGGGGAGTCGCTTCACAGACGGTGAAGCAGGTCTGCAGGTGTCTATCTTTCTCTCCTCCTCTCTGTCTTCCCCTCCTCTCTCCATTTCTCTCTGTCCTATCCAACAACAACAACAATAATAACTACAACAATAAAACAACAAGGGCAACAAAAGGGAATAAATAAATAAAATAAATAAAATTTAAAAAAGGAAAGTAAAACTTAAAAAAAAATAAACTTCCTTTGTAATTTAGGTACTATTTCTTACTCAATTTTCTATGAATACATTTGCATTTTAATATTTTACGAGGGATCCTACAGGGTTCTTATGTCTTTATTTTTTTCCAACATCTGGCCTCCAATTATTATTTATTTTTTATTTATAAAAAGGAAACATTGACTAAACCATAGGATAAGAGGGGTACAACTTCACACAATTCCC